>NC_080088.1:20662353-20965383 GCF_950005125.1 Chionomys nivalis
CACACTAGTCATGCTCAAATCTAAGTCTTCTTGGATTGTGTTTCCTGACTTTAAATCCTTTTAGATTTAGCATAACATCAAAAGTACCCTTAAGTTTCTGTAGTGATTTCCCTTCTAAAGAGTTTTCTTATTTATCTCACATAACCAAAATAGGTTTTAAAAGAGGCCATGGTTAAATTTGATGGGTAAGGAAGCTGACATATAAGGGGTTGTGTCTTCCTAAATGGTTCATTTGGAGGGGCAGCATGGCTGCTTGCTTTATAAACTCCACACACTGTGGTTTTCACCCTAAATCCTATCCCTCTAAGTCAGTTAAATCTCCATCTACCATTAACAAGTTAAAAGGAGAATGTAAGTCTTAAGAAAATCTAGAAAGACTCACAAAGATCCATGAGACATTTCAAAAATAGAATCCATAGAGCAATAAAAAATCAAGGGTTGTTTTTGGTTTTTCCAATTGAAAAGTATATTTGATACTCACTGGTTATTCCTTGAACTATTTGGTACAAAATTGGCATCTGAGGAAAGATGAGTAAAATAATACATAGCAGTAAGTAGCTATGTAACTGGAGTAACAATGCTCCCCTAAAAACCATAGATTATTTGATAAAGATCTCAGTACCAGGCATGGAAAACTTCCTTTTGTTGGTCAGTAGAATCCAAAAAAAGGAAAAGTCCAGACAAAATAGGCTGTTACTATTGTCCTTGGTTGCCTCCAGAAAAATAAATAAGACTCTATTGGTGAAGACATCTCATAATTGAAACAAGGAGTTGGAAAAATGGTGTGGCTCTGATCTGGAGCCTCCTGCCTGAGGACTAGGTCTATTGATACTGAAGGAGCAATACAAATAATCCTTCAAGGTAGAAAACCACTCTGTAGTTCTATCAAGCTTAAACACCTATTAATAACAACAATGACCAGAATAACAAGGTATCTCCAAAGGTGCAATAGTGGCAATTATATCTTGGCAGTAAGCAACATCTGTCAATATTAGTCATTCACAAGTTCCCTTACTAAAATAAAAATTAAAAACTACCATTTTAGCAATAAAAATGTCAAGAAAAAAGCATATGGATGTTGACATTTAAACAAGAAGTAGTAATTTAAAACTTGTGTGACAGGAGAGTAAGGAATGGGAAAGGAACTGTTGGCAGGGAGAAGGACAGAAAACTTTACCTACTGATGTCAATATGTAATAGAACATGGAAAAACATACATGTTATATAAACAGTAATGCTGCGATGACACAGGTGCCACTGAACTCAACATCTCATGGCTCTTGCTGATTTCCAATTTAGGAAATTCCTTCTTCACAAACTATCTCTCCTTCACAGGTATACACATAGCTGTATGTGTGTCCTTATCCACTATTTAGTTTTAGGGCACAGGAAGGAGAAAATGTCACAGGTGCTCACTGAACTTAAATGTCACTTATGATAGTTGGCAAACAGAGAGCCAGTAAATGACATCTATGTGCTTAAATTCTTGATATTTTCTTTATTTTATATTACTTTTACTGCTTTATAAATAATACTATTCAAAATTTTCTCTTCCTCCCCTTCTCCCATTTCCTTCCTGCTCCCCCATTCATAATCTCCCATCCCCCTCCAGTCCTAAGAGAGGGCAGGGTACCCTGTCCTGTGGAATGTCCAAGGCCCTCCCCACTCCATCCAGGCTTAGGAAGGTGTGCATCCAAATAGACTAGGATCCCAAAAAGCCAGCACATGCAGTAGAGACTCCCAAATATTGTTTATAAATGTTCTTTTACATTTAAAGGGAGATATGATATAGATATGAATAATTTGCATTGGTGTGGATTTGAAGGTCAATTTTGTTATATGTATATGCATATTTCTAATCTTAATTAAGGTATTGTTATTGTATAGTTCATTTAAAAATGTAATGTATATAGGTTGTTAATGGATAATCATCGATAATTGTCAAGTTTGTAGTTATGTTAGTTAGATTTTCTAGATATATAGAGATATATTTCAGTTACATAGGCATTCTTCATATCTTTCAAAGGCTACACCAGTGCCATTATCATTGACCTCTCAGTCTGCCCCAATTGTTAGTCATATCCAGAGGATCCAGTTTGATCCCATGCTCGTTCAGTTCCAGTCCAGCTGGCACACTGTCTCAGTGTGTGGACCAACCCTTCCTGGTCCTGACTTCCTTGCTCATATTCTCCCTCCTTCTGCTCTTCAACTGGCCCTTCGGATCTCAGTCCAGTGCTCTGATGTGGGTCTCTGGCAGTTGTTGAGAGTTGCCACATAAACCTCATAGGAACTCCAAACCTTTTCCCTTAATACCTTCCTACTTTAATCCCCTTCCAAAAATCATACCCAAAGAAACTATGGGTGCAATTTATGTTGCTGGAAGTTGTGTAGCAACCAAAACATTGATGGTAGCCTGACAGACTCTAATAAGACTCTTCCCTTCTCTGCCCCACTCCTCTTAAACTTTTCACATCCTACAGTTGGGTATTGGTAGTATAGCCTCTGCTTTGTTACAAAGATGGCTGGGTGCAACACCATGGTCTCAGGGCAGAGCCTGAGAGTTGAGCCAGAGATAGATTAATGTCTGCTCCTTTGCCCACAAGTGAGCATAATACTGCCCATGCGTAAGCACATGTGAAGTCCTGACCACTGGGTCAAGAATGCATTAAAGCCTTAGAGTGAGCATAGAATAACCCAAAGTAACTGAGATGAAGGTGGCTGTGTTAGTCAAGATGTCAGCACCAGCATCTTGGTGGCCATGACAGTACTTGACTGGAAGGTAGCTACTACTGCTTCAGTTCACTCCCGGTAATTGTGTCCCATCAAGAGCACTCGGGCTTCCCCAGAATTTTCAGTGATGGATGGTCCTTTGCCTGCCTACTGCCACATTATTCTTCTCATCTTTTTCATTACTTCCTGGCTTTATTCTGTACTTAATTGCTCACATTTTGTGCTTCTCTGCTCTGCCTTCTTCTAATCTGTCTTATCTATATTTTCATATCCTTCCTGTTTCTTCAGAGTACATCAGAGGTTTTCAAAGGTTCTCAACCTGTGGATCTTTATCCCCACAAGGGCCAAATATCAGCTAGCCTGCTCTCAGATATTTACTTTATGATTCATATGACTACCAAAATTGTAGTTATAAAGTAGCAGCAAACTAATTCTATACCACAACATGAGGAACTGTATTAAAGGGTTGCAGTATTAGGAATGTTGAGAACCACTAATGCAGACAGTTCCATTCCTGAGAATATGGGTTTCATATCCCACATAATGTATCATTATATAGAACATAAGGTCAATAAAAATTGTCTATTTTATTCTTTTAACACACATGGTAAACTGAACCCAAACCCAGAGGAATTCAAGAAGGCAAGACTCTTCTTTGCAGTTACTCTAAAGCATGGATTATTTTGGAGCTTCTTAGTAGAGATCACATATTCCACTGAGATAAAAGAAATACTGAAAAGCAGAACATAGTAGGGATGCATACTACAGAATACAAATCAGAATAGAAACATCAGAAGTCATAGTTCAAACCCAGTCAAACTATGAGAGAGCCTAGCAAAGTGGTGATGTAGGAGGTTCTTCTGTATATGTGTTGCTTTATTGGTTAATGAATAAAGAAACTTTAATTAATTGGCCTGTTGATAGGGTAGAATGGAACTAGGCAGGGAAAACTATACTGAATGCTTGGAGGAGGAAGGTGGAGTCAGAGAGAAACCATGTAGCCAGAGACAGATACTGGATGGAACTTTACTTGTTAAGCCACAGACACATGGTAATATACAGATTAATAGAATTGGGTTAAATTAAGATGCAAGAGATAGCCAATATAAAACTAGAGCTAAGAGGCCAAGGAGTAATTTAATTAATACAGTTTTTCTGTGGTTATTTCAGGTCTGAGCTGCCAGAAACAAGCAAGCAGCCTTTTCTACAATAGATTGACACTCCAATATGTGCTACCTAAATCCATATAAAACCTGGGGGGACTTGGAAAGGAATTCTAGACACTAAAACAAAAGTTTAGGGCATTTTTTTCCAGATGGGCTCTACTTGCTGTCAGCATGCTGCAGCTCATTGAAGAGAGGTCTTTCTGATTCAGCAGTAGCAGAAAAAAAGCATAGTTTTAAAGTTGTGGCTTCCTGGTTCACCAACACAAGTGGCTCTAACTCTTTCTTGGGAGGTCCAGCTATAGAACATTTAAATGGGGTTTGTGAGCAGAGTATTACAACTTGCTTAATGACAATATAGATCTACTATGTGCCTTAAAATGGGGCAATGTGCATGACTCTCAGAGGTGGCAAACATGCCTTAGCCATATTGGACTGGACTGAGAAAGCAGGCAGGGCCATGTTGGCCCTAGTCATGTATGCCTAGCATTATAAAAAGGGGGTTGCTTTTGGTCAGAAAATGGTTACAGATAAACAATAAAGACAAATTCAGATAAAAGAGACCTCTAAATGAGTCACAGTGTTGGATAAATGTACATAGGCTTGGGAGAGAGAAGAAAGAGAGTAAAGAGAGTAAAGTAAGTGTAATATAAAAGAGAACAGATATTCATAGATTAAAGGAGCAAAGATAATAAAATAAATATTAAACTTGTAGAAAAAGTCATAGAGTAAAAATATAAGTCACGTAAAGATGAAATCTACATAGAGAGTCTGGATTATGTATATTATTGTATTTTCTTTAAAATTTTTGACTGTGAGGGAGCTAAGTACAGAGAGATATTTTACTGCACAGGCAGCTAAGCTAAACCAACCTATATAAGTTAAAATTATCTTGACTTCAAAATATGGATATAAGGATATGTTACTTTGGAAAAGAGGTTCTTCTTTTGTTTCTACAGAAAATAAGAACCTATGGAATTCTTGCAAGATAATGTGGCTTGATGGACCAAGATCCCCAAAAGGTCACAATGAACATCCCTAAAATTACTTCACCCAGCAAAAAGCAGGAAGCAGTTTGGAGAGAACTATGCTGAAATTCTCTAAATGGTTGTTTATAAATGTTTATTTACATTTAAACGGGGATATGCTATAGAGATTTGCATTGGTTTATGAATACATATTTAAGGCCAATTTTGTTTTATATATATTTCTGCTCTTAATTAAAGTATTGTGTTTGTGCAGCTCATTTAAAAATATAATGTATAATTAACAAACATAGGTTAATAGATAATCATCTATAATAGTCAAGCTTCTAGTCATGTTAATGAAATTTTCTAAATATATAAAGATATATTTCAGTTAGATAATTTTCAAACATTTCAAAGACTATAGAATTTGACATTAAAAAACGTTTTAAGAATTAAGACTTTTCAGTGAGACACATCTGCTCCTGGAAATACCAATCTTCTTTAGGAGGATGATGGGCATCGAAGAGGATCCTCATTGAGTTTGCTAAACATTTGGGCAAGGAACTGCTCTTGCCTGGACTGCTTGATGGTATACAGTGTGAACTAGACATGCAGGACCCACAAAGAAATGACTGCTGAACTTTGTCTAAAGGTGAGATGGTTCTTTGGGGTTCCTGCCAGACATTCAACAGGACTCAGAAAAATGTGACTTATAAACTGTCAATCTAGAAGGAACTTTGAAATTTCCTGCTTCATGAAAAGTCTGCTGCATATTATGGACCTATAGGCTGAAGATGGATGCTCCAATGTTACAGAAGAACCTTTGCGTGAGTGACTGTACAGGCAGTGAGATGTCTCTGTCAATTCTAGAGTTTTGAAAGTTGCTTACAATGCACTTCCTGTTAACTTAGGTAATATTATATCCTTCTGTGGTCTTTGATGGAGTTGAAGAATTGATAGTTATAGTTTTCCTTAGTTATGATAAAAGATAAAGTAGATATAAATATGTAACTGTTATTCTTCCTTGATACCTGTTTTTGATATGTAATTTTAGTATGTTAAAGTTAAACCTTCCTTTTTATTTAAACAGAAAAGGGAAAATGATGTAGAAAGTCCTTCTGTATGTGTGTTGCTTTTGTTAATGTCTAAAGAAATTTTCTTGGCCTGTTGATAAAGCAGAGTAGACTAGGCAAGAAAACTATACTGAATGCTGGGAGAAGGATGGCTGAGTCAAGAGAAGCCATGTAGCCCCACCAGAGACAGAAAGACACCAGTTACTAGTGGGAACCTTGCCGGTAGGCCACAAACCACATGGTAAAAGATAAAATAATGGAAATGCGTTAATTTATTATGTAAGAGCTTACTAGGAATATGATATAGTGATTGATTAAGCAGTGGTTTAACTAATATAGTTTCTGTGTGGTTATTTCAGGACGGAAGAGCCAAGAACAAGCAAGCAGTCTCCTACTACAGTTTGGCGCCTGCCATCGGAAGTTCAAACTTCCTTTCTCCTACAGTCAAGATCACCTGGGTTATCTGCTAGTGTGACAGATAAATAAGCTCTCCTTAAAATGTTTGAGCAACCTTGAGGATTACACACCTGGTGTAATAGGACTAAAATCACCAACCAATTGGTAATTTAAATTTGCTGTTAAATTCATAATGATGATAATAAAAGCATCACCTGGACTTCTAAAATGGTTTGTCTATGTTTCTATTGTAAGATAGTTATTTTGCTAAGAAATTGTTTTCTTTTTCCGAGTTATGCTTTCTAAAGGAAATGCGACAATTGGAACCACAAAATTAAAAGGAAAAACGTAGAATAATACTGGTTTAAACAGTTTAAGAAAAATAAATACTTTAAGATGATTAAGAATCATCTTGGAATGTTTTTTTTTCCCTTAATGTAAATATCATTCTAAGATCACAGTAAAAACCAAGGAGAAAAACAGAAAGGTAAGCAAGTTTCAGAATGTCCAAATGAATCACAATGTATTCATTGTGTATGAATGATAAAATGAATAAGGACATACTTGTAGTTAAGTGTGAATAGGTTTGCAGTTGTTCCTAAGTTCAGATACAAATTGCTGCTTACTTCATCAGAGAGTGTGCTCCAAACATTAGGAGAAATCAGTAAAAAGAAATAAGACCTAGACACACCAAATCACTTAACTTTTGATTTGGCTCCTGAGATTATCAAACACAGAGAATAAAAGAGAAAGTTCAAAAAGTCCAAGAAACTGATTAGGGACACACAAATAAGCCCAGTGGATAACATTAGCTTTGAAAAGAACATACTTCCCAGGCAGATTATAACCTATTGTGACAGAGAATCCGTGGGTGAAGAAAGATTTAAGGGCACTGATTGCTCTTGCAGAGTAAAGGGTTTACTTCTTAAAATCACCATGGTTGAATACAACTGTCTGTAACCCCATCCCAAAGTCAGTGATGCTGTCTTCCTCCCTTCTCTGGCTCTTCAAACATGTGGGATGTAGATATTATGCAGGTAAAATGTTAATACATATAGTATAAAAAAATGAAAATAAAATAGAGGTTTCCAAAGAGGCAATGATTTCTGTAGCTGTGGAAAACCAGAATCCTGGGAAAGAGCTTCTCCCAGGAGCCACTTTAGACACAGGAATTGGGTTCCTCACTGTGAAATAGTGTTCGACCCTCAGGAAAAAGGATGTATTCTCAGCTCCAAAGACTGTGCCCTTAAAGACCAATGCTGCCTAATCTCCCTCTATCAAAATTTCACTCAAGTAATTACAGGTTCCCATCAAGACACCTTGGATAACTCTTGACGTGACAAGCAAATTTACTCATTTTCTTTCCAGTATTGAGGCTTCATTCTCTGCTTTAATCACCTTTGACTCTGTGCAAAAATAATTTATATACAAAGCAACCAGAGTGAATTCCCAAAAGACAAAAATCTTACTACTGTCAATCCCAGCTTTTAAAACTATATCTATTACCTAGTAGCATGGCAAAACGCTGGGTACCATAACCTAAAAGGAGGGATGTTCTGAACCCTTAACTTCTCCAGCTACTTTCTATACCACTGAGACATTAGAATAAGTACAACATATAATGGCTATGAAAATAATGGTAGCTAAAACTATCAGCCTTTCTTTGACCTAACAAAGAATAAAATACTCTAAAGAAGACATTGACAAGTGGATTTTACTTTTGCTTCATTGTCAATGAAATAAATATTTTTTGATGACTGTTAATGAATTTTTAGAGTTGGTACTGGACTATCCACTCAGCCTAAAAACTAGCAAAACCCTTATTTTCTAAGACTCCTCAGTTTCAAAGACATCACAAAGATAAGGTTACTTCCATCTGCAGAGTGCAAAAATGTTGCATAGCTTAAAAGTTCTCTTCAAGCAAGATAAAAGGATACTTTAGCCTTTTAAAAACAAAGATAAGCCCTCTTAATAAATACTAGTATTTGTAACTTATCTTTGGAGTTTATTTTTCATTTGGCATGCTTGTTATAACATAATCTCAGGTCTTACAACCTTATTCCCTTTTCATTTTAGTCTGTTCAACCATAATATTCCTTCCTAAAATTACCTTTCATCTTTTGTCATATTCTCAGTATGGAGCCATCAGTATGTTTTGTTCAGGAATTTATATTTAAAATTTTATGTATCTCTCTGTGTGTCTATGTGTATATGCCATGTGTTTGTGGGTATCTCCAGAGACCAGAAAAGCATATAGGATCCTCTGAAGGTGGAGGAATGGTGTTTGGGTCCATTGTGGGCCACCTAACATGGTTGCTAGGTACTAAATTCAGATCCTCTAAAAGAGCAGAAAAGCTAGTAACTACAAAGCTATCTCTACAGCCATTATGTTTTATTTTCTTCTCCTTTTTAAAATAGTCCAAAGGAAATCACCTCCTAAAACAACCAAGTAAGAATGGCTTTCCAGGAGCAATACATAGCCATGGCCTTCCAGTTTCACATTTCTTTGTGTGGATAAAAGGGGTGGTGGATACACTCCTCCCGTGTTGCATGTGTTGAGGTTAAGAGTTAACATGGAGTATCTTCCTCCATGAGTCTCCACATTATTTTTTGAGACAGTGTCTCTGATTGGACATGGCACTTACTAATTAGCTAAGCTAGTAGGCCATCAAGAGCTCAGGATCACCCTGTCTCTGCTCCTAGCGCTGTGACTACAAGGATGTGCTACCATGTCTTTCGTCTGTCTGTGCCTTCTGGGAATCCAAATTCAGGTCATCATAATACTAAAACTTGCACTCCACCCCTTAACTATTTCCATAGTCCAACATTTTTCACTTGGTGTGGTTACTGGTCCGAGTAATTTATTTTAACCTTGTATTTTTAACTTTTCTTTGAAATCTGTGTCTTCTGGTACACATCAATTTCAGATTAAACTTGTGATACAAAGATTCCAACATTTCCTTCTACCAGATCCTCTGGGCCCACCAATAGAACAAAGAGAGAGTTTGCCTTGTGATATTGTTGAGCCATGAACTATGCCCTTCATCAGCATGGAAATTATTATAAAAGATTGTTCATTATCTCCCCTCAAAAGGATTTGTGGGTGTTAACAATCAGGTACTCCAGATCCCCTCAAGGACCAAGTAACATCAGGACAAGTCATTATCAGCTACCAAGATGCAACACATTCTGACCCTATAGGAATATGCTATGTCACCTTATAAAAAACCAAGTGCTTTAGCTTCCTTCTCTTTCTCTTCTACTCTCATTCAGAGGCAGCCTTGGCATTCTCCACTCCACCAATAAACCTCTTAAGTGAGATCTGTTGCATGGAGTGACTTCGTGCCACCTCTTGGCTTTGACCTGTCAAGGTACCTTCTGCTGCTTAAATCATTGCACTAGAAACTGAAGTTCATGGACAGGAACTGTGGAAGGAGATTGGAAGGAGAATAAAGTATAGAATGGGTCAACATTAGCATATGAAAAAATCATGTTGGGGAGAATGGCCAACTTTAGTATCAAGGCTAATGAATAACAGAGCTTGTATCTACTTTTTAAAAAGGCAATGAACAAATAAGCTAAAAAGGTGTCAATCCACTGGTCAAGGGCCCCTTTGAGCTCTGGATGTTTTCTTCAAGTTTGGCCAACTTCAACTCTCAGAAATGCTTTTGCGCTTAAAAATGTGTCTTCTTCTATGACTGTCTTGTGCCTCTAATTTCTCATTCTTGAGACATAAGAACTTGAGATATCCCTTGGGTATCCAGTAGGCCCGAACATTCAACTATAACATGAGAAAATGTATGGTTTTAGGTTCAGCTATTACATGTCAAACTATAGAGAATGGCGAAGCAAAGAGCATGTATTCTTAGGGCCTATACAAGTCTGAGTCAGATGGGGTCAGAGTGCTAAGAGAGAAAGTGGGCATAAGTCTCTATCCCTAACCCAGAAACAATTTCTAACTGTTAACTACAGAAAGCAAAACACTATTTTTTTCAATGGAGTCTCACCAGTGATATAAAAGTATAAATAAGTCTTAGTGCTAGGCCCCATGCCCCTGGGTAGACAGACCAAACCAAATGTATTCAATCATGTTTTGTAGGTTCTTTGTCTCATAATGTTCTGTCATGTTTTCATTATTATTATGATGATGATGATGCTTACAGGTCGTTTGCATACATGTTATTGTTTCTAGGTATGTATTTTCATGGGATTCTATGTTCAAATGTGTGTTTTTGCATCTATATTGGTTTCTTGAGATTTTTTTTGACTCTTTTTCATGTGATTGTTTTGTCCTATTCTAGTTTGTTGGATAATTATGTTATTATTTTTTATTATTTTAGATGCTTGTTTATATTCCTGAGAAAGAAAGGGTTTGTATTTGGGTGGGTAGTGAAATGGCAAAGATATGAGAGGAGCTCGGGGAGGGAAAACTGTAAACATAATATTGCATAAAATATTTATTTTCAAAAATAATAAAAAGTACCATGCACTCTTTGTAGAAGGACAATGCACTTTTGACAAAGTAGCAACATTCACATGATCAAAAAGAAGCCATTAAAGGAGAAGAGCATTAATAAGATCAACTCCCTCCCCTAAACAGCAACTTCTATAATAATCTATGAGTCCTTATAGCAGATCAATAGCTGAATTAACTCTTTTATTTCTCCAGCACACCTAGGAATAAGGGTGACACTGTCTCCCAAAGCCAACTGTAATGTGTATAGAATTTGCTCAAGGTCACAGTCAGTTGGTGGCACTGCCAATGCCTGAACCTTAACCATCTGCTTAAACTTTTATTTGTAAGTTAGCTATCAGTGTGTGTTCAGATATGAATAACCTCTGAGTCCAGACTATTTGTTTACAACTCTAAAAAAATTTCTGGTGGAAGGAGGTGGTGCAGAAGACTCAGGGGAAAGTAGATAGAAACATGATATTAGAGTCTCTAATATGTCAGTGGGGGATTGTCTTTGTTCAGTTTCTATTGCTGTAAAGAGACACCATGACCATGGTAATTCTTATATGAAAATATTTCATTGGAGCCAGCTTATAGTTCAGAGGTTTAGTCCATTATCATCAGGATGGGAAGCAGGGCGGAATGCAAATAGACATGGTGCTGGAGAGAAAGATGGGAGTTCAAATCCAGAAGGCAAAGAGAGTGACACCGAGCCTGGCTTGATTGTCCGAAACCCACCCCCAATAATGTATTTCCTCCAAAAAGACCACATCTCCTAATAATGCCACTCTCAATTGGACCCCTGGGGGCCATTTTCATTCAATGAGAAAACCACAGGGATATATCATTTGCAAATATTAATTCCTCATGTTCAGTGACAGAGATCCCACATCACTGATGATTGGCAGTAAGTATTTAGAGGATAAAGAATGGCTCCACTTGGTTTAGGACAAGACATGGCTGAAAGGTGTGGGGAAGTTCTAAAAATGCTGGAAAATGAACCATCTGGGCACAATCAAAAAATTGTCAGGTGCTGGTCCCAAAAGAAATCCCAGCATCTCTTTGTAAATAACTGTCTTCCCATTATTTACAATATGATGACTTTGGAGCTCATGAGAGGAGGATAAAGTACTTAACTTGACAGTACAAAACATCTTGAGAAGTTTGTTCTAACTCCTATCTGAGTTGCTAAACTCCTGTGACCAAAGACCAACCACTCCTCAAGGCAAATGGTGAATAACAGCACAGTAAGATAGTACCAACATGTGCTCTGCATGTTGTTGTGAGAATACCAACTCAGTTCAATGACTGACCACTCTGAATACCTTGAGGCTCCTCCACAGAAAGCTTTTTCATATTTCCTCACCACTGACCTGCAAATATTTTTAAATCTTTGTCAATATTTCTTTATAAGTTTCATAATAATATCATCTAATTTTCCCCTTGAATTCATTCATTCTAATCATTAAACATTTGTTGAGTATCTACTATATACCAGGCACACTCTGTGTTTCCTAAATTGAGTAGTTTCTCTCAGTCTGCTGCTGTAATTTTGCTAATTGCCGGCAGTCAATACTCTGTAATTAAATAGCTGTTCAATTGAACAGCTAAGGACAGACCCAAGGAACATAATAGCCAATAAATATCTCTACAAAGAACATCCTATACGCCTTTAGAAAGAAATAATATATAGACGGATATACAAAGTAGGAAACATTTGCATTTGGCTGCACCTCAGATCCAAAACTTTTATAATGACAATTAGAAAGTGGTTAATCAGAGGCAACATCATTTTGCTACTTTAATTTCTTCTTTCAGGTTACAAGTAGATTTTCATTTTCCCTAGACATGAATTTATTTATTGTCCATATAATCTTCAAGGACAATTTTAAGTAATGCACCCCAAATATGACTTTTTACAGAAGAAAACTATCAAGAGAGAGCCTCTGTAATAGAATGGCGTGTTCTCTCAATGTCTCTGCCTCAACCTAACCAAAGCATGGCTTTTCTGTCTCAACTTACGTCCCCTAAATTTTAATGGGAAAAAGGGCGAAAAAGCTGTCTGAATTGAAAGAGTTAAGAATGAAACAGAATTCCTAAATTTGGAAACTTATAATAACACAAAACCATGTTAAGAAATCTGTCTTTTATAAAATAAACAGGATTCATATTAAAGTAAGTCTCTCATTATTTCATTATTTCTTTCCCCAAAATCACAACTGAAATCTGAAATAAAAAATCTCTCTGTTCTTCTCTCTCTCTCTCTCTCTCTCTCTCTCTCCCTCTCACCCTCTCTCTCTCTCTATCTCTCTCTCCATCTCTCTCTCTCCCCACCATCCCTCTCTTTCTCTCACACACACACTCACACCACAAACACACACACACACACAAACACAGTATTCACTATGAGAAACAAGTATCTCTAGTCCTTGTATCTAGAAAACTTTCTATGATGGCTTCACTTTATTGTTAATTGTATGCAGTTCATCAAGGCTTTTGATGTTTTGATGTAGGACAGGCTGATCATGATGACTGTGTTTTAAGCAAAACTCATTGCTGTGTTCGACGTACTAAAAACTCTTCAATTTTTTTTTCTTCCTGGAAAAATGTTCGCTCACATTTTTAAAACAAAGATAACTTTCTTTCATTCACAAACAAAATCATACTTCTCTAGCTGCCAGATTGATCCTTTATTATCTGAAAAGTTAAGACATTTCTACAAAATGATCACAACATGGAACCTACCTTCACTGGCCTTCTAATGGGTCTCTGAATCTCACAGAGGAGGCAGAACGTTTACAGATGCCTAGAGCCCAGGGCGGGCTGCCTGTAAGCCTGAGCATGTGCACCTGGCCAACCCGCACAGTGAGCCTCAGTAAGCTGAGTTGCCTCACGTCACCGGTGTGTGTCTTGCTTACCATCCAGTTCAATGACTCAATTTGCATTTTCTCTAAGAAGAGGCTATTGATATTTGTTATTAAGACTCCTCTGTCGAGAAACCCTGTCTCGAAAAAACCAAAAAAAAAAAAAAAAAAGACTCCTCTGTCCTCTATCGCTTTACAGCACTTATTATATGCCAGTGTTTACATTCAGAACTTGAAAAAGATAGTTTCCACCTCATTCCCCTCCTACACCTGATCTATCCCACTCACGGCCTGCCACCATGTCTTAAAATGCCACCTTGTCAGCCCAACATAATGTGCAACTTGAAACCTCAAACACAAATTCAGCTGCCACCACTTTTAAAACATATTACTAGGTTACTTTTGGTCTTACGTCATCCAGGTTTCCAGAAACCTTCTCAAAATGCCTAATGAGGCAATAAATTTCTTTATTGACTGTTCAGAATGTGGAAACAAATCGGAGTGAGTCACTCAGGCCTTTTCTTAACCCTCTTATTCTGCAAAACAGTTTATTTACTGAATAAATGGGTGGGGGGGGGCTGGCAATTTAAAATCAATTAAATAGCCACTCCCTCCTTTATGCTCCCAAGACATTCAGTAGATCTTTTCACAAGAGTATATGTAACAGCCTCATTGAGACTGGAAGGAGCAGAACTCCAGCTTACCATAGCGTCTTTCCGAAAAAAATTCTTTTTTTTTTTTTTTTTTTTTTTATTTTTCGAGACAGGGTTTCTCTGTGGTTTTGGAGCCTGTCCTGGAACTAGCTCTTGTAGACCAGGCTGGTCTCGAACTCACAGAGATTCACCTGCCTCTGCCTCCCAAGTGCTGAGATTAAAGGCGTGCGCCACCACCGCCCGGCCCGAAAAAAATTCTTATCTTTGGCTGCTCTCATTTCATGATTTATTCCTCATCTAGTTATTGTTCTCGAGGAACGTCTGTTTGCCCTGTTGTTGGTGGGTATCCATGTCTTGTTTATTTTGTCTGATGATGCAGTGTTGCTGTGAGTAGAATCTACAGGTAGAAATTGACTGACTGGGGAATGGTCTAACATGCAGCTGGAAAACAGTACTTCATAAAGGGGGAGAAAGACACACCAGAAAGAGAAGGTGACACTGAGAATCTATAGTCTTCTCTACAGTTTGCTCAAACAAACATTGAATTTTTCCATCCTTGAACAAATTACTGATGAGCAAATTTTTTTTGAAACAATAGTTTTGAAACTATTTTGAAGATTAAAATATAATAACTCCTGGCAGAAAACAATTAGCATTATTTTTCACAGTGAACACACATCTAAAAAACAACATATTTACAAGTCAAAGCGAACATAAGAATAAATTTAGTTCAAACTCTCCAATGCCTAGATTCAAAAGAAAAATTAAAAGAGTACCGAAGTCGAAAGGGATTAGTGATGAGCTTTGCAGAGCTGTGCAGCATGGATCCTGATTCCCGTCTCCTGGACCCCAAATCCCCACGTTGCTTCATTGTCTTTTCATTGCTAAATCCAAAACCACCAAATGGTGCTCATTTCTTGTGCGCCCACTCATCACACCATGGAAAACTTAAGGGTGGTGGGAGAGAGGAGCAAAACATCCTCGTCCAGAAAAGTTGGAAGTCAGCACTTTGCTTTCTCTTTCAAAACAGATGCCTTCCCCACAGTTAAAAATAGTGCTTTTCTCTTCCCCTTTTCTCTTCTTTTTAGTTTTGGCCCTTACATTTTGCTTGCTTGGATTTCTGGTTAGGAACATGGACAAGAAATGAAAATAACCTGGAACAACTCCCACGTCACTCGTGTGACTCTGGGATAAGATCTTATTTGGGATTTCTGAATTCTTTCTCCTTATTCACTCATTTTTTATTGTGTGTGTGCATTATCAGGATTCCACAGAAAGAGAAGACAGTAGGGCAAGAACTGAGACAGTTAGACATAAAACATGAAGCTGTTTATTTTGAATTTTTAAGAATAAAATGTAAGATTTTACCTTATAAAACATTGGAACATATATTTATACATACAATTAAATGTTCATTATACTTATAAAAGAATATATATGTGAGTATATATATGTTCATATATGTATATATATCTGCATTTCACCGATAATATCTTAAAAAGTAAAATCATTTGGTATAATGCCATGATGGCACATAGTAATGATACAGATATTTTAATATCCAATTTCAGATAGTATGTAGACACTTACATATATGTGAGGTCATATAAATGTTCTCCTGCAAGTGATTTGCACTGTTTAAATTTATGTGTAAGCTGATTCTGCATGGAGTTTTGTTGCCTCCACACAAAATCTTCTTTCAGAAGCTGTAAGGTTTCAGAGACAGGTCATAATCAATAAATGTACTAATGAAATCCCCGTTGTAGTAATGTGTTACCAAAACCATCAGAAGTGGCACAAATCATCTGTGCTTAAAGTCAAAACCTGAGTGGGATGACATCTTTAACTAACATAAGCAAAGACACTGCCACTCTCATTTTCCCATCAATTTGTTACAGCTAAAAGAGATTGCAGACAGATAAGTGATAGTCAAGGAATTATTCTGCCTGCAAATAGTTGGCTTATGACTTTAACAATTTAAGTAGAAAAAGTGAAGGTTTACTGTATTTTTCACTATACTTGTTATCTTTGTTGAAAGTTTCATATATAACGATATATATGAACTTCATGAGTTCATTTTCTAATTCTTTACATTGTCTCTTTTACTTCATAGTTGTGTATAAGCTGAAAAGGTCTGAATGCCCAGAATTTTGGTTTTTGTATCCTCTATAATACTGCAGACATCTGTTTCAAATTCAGTGCTGGTCTGAAAACTCTTGAGTCATAAATACGCAGTAGATAGTGTTGAAAAGAATCGTGAGGTTAAGCAGTGATCATCTTTAAGGTCCCCAGGCTGCTTTTTTCACAGAAGAAGTGCTACATTGGTAGGCACGCAGCAAATCTATCTGATTTTATTATGTAGTTCCAGAAGCGACCATAAATCGAGAATCCAAATATGTGGGTTGTTTCAATCTGTAAGGAGACAGTCTGTAGCATGAAATCTAATACTCTACTCCTCTGAACATCACTTTACTTATCTCTTAGTGTTTTGGGCTTGATCATCTCTAATTCACTTTTTATATACTCACATTCTGAATGCTATCCCATCTTCAGGAAAGTATCATGTTTATACATTGTATACTTTATTTTATGCCATTTAAAATCACTTATTTTTGTGGAAATTAGAAGTGATCCAAATGTAAGATTTATTTTTCTGTTTCTCAAATGGCCTATAACTATAATCAGAAAAAAATCAGTCAATTAATAGAAACTTACAAATGCCAGAATGGCAAAGTAAGAATCTGAGATGTTTCTGGTACAACGGACTAGTCAATGTACTACAATGACATGGATTCCATGGATTCCATCTTGGTCAATTTACACATTTTAAAGCTGTTTTCTCTCCTACCTAGTCTATATTATGTGACTATAATTAAACTGAGTTTATTCTTACTGGTTATCTTGCAGGATTGCCGTGACCATTTCTTGCACTGCTACCTAAGTTCCTCTTTCTTCAGGATGGCACACACAGTCGCAGCTCAGAGTCCTATGTCACTGTCTCCCTTCATCATAGTTGGCTTCTCCTAGCTGCACCCTAGAGCCGCACTAGACCAACCAAAGGTTTTTATCTGAATGAATTATAAAACTGGGTTAAGAACTTCTTTTTTTAACTCAAAACTCACGTTTGGAGTTAAATAAGAACTCACTACTGTGGCTATAGGATAGGGTCATTTCAGGTTCCCTATCCTCAGCTGCCCAAGGAACTAACTGGGGACATTGCCCTGGGCACCTGGTAGCCACTCCAGGTTCAAGTCTCTTACCAACCCTTAGGTGGCTCCCTTAACTAAGATATGTGCTTCCCTGCTCCCCTATCCAACCTTCCTTTATCCCCAATCATCTTGTATCCCCAAGATCACCCCATCTTCTCCTTCTCACTTTTCTCTCCCCATATCCTTTTACCCCCATCCCACCCCACCCCCAAGATTCCAATTTTTTGCCCGGCAATCTTGTCTACTTCCCATAGCCAGGAGGATAACTATATGTTTTTCCTTGGGTTCACCCTCTTATTTAGCTTCTTTAGGCTCACAAATTATAGACTCAGTGGCCCCTATCTGTGGCTAGAAACCAATTATGAGTGAGTACATCCCATGATCTTCTTTTTGGGTCTGGGTTACCTCACTCAGGATAGTGTTTTCTATTTCCATCCATTTGCATGCAAAATTCGAGAAGTCATTATTTTTTACCGCAGAGTAGAACTCTACTGTGTATATATTCCACACTTTCTTCATTCATTCTTCCATTGAAGGACATCTAGGTTGCTTCCAGGTTCTGGCTATTACAAATATCTTGCAAATCACCATAGAACCTTCATCTAGCGATGAATGGAGATAGAGACAGAGACCCACACTGGAGCACCGAACTGAGCTCCCAAGGTCCCATTGAGGAGCAGAAGGAGGGAGAACATGAGCAAGGAAGTCAGGACCACGAGGGGTGCACCCACCCACTGAGACAGTGGGGCTGATCTATTGGGAGCTCACCAAGGCCAGCTGGACTGGGACTGAAAAAGCATGGGATCAAACCGGACTCTCTGAACGTGGCGGACAATGAGAGCTGACGAGAGGCCAAGGACAATGGCATGGGGTTTTGATCCTACTTCATGTTCTGGCTTTGTGGGAGCCTAGCCAATTTGGATGTTCACATTCCTAGACCTGGATGGTGAGGACCTTGGACTTTCCACAGGGCAGGGAACCCTGACTGCTCTTCTGACTGGAGAAGGAGAAGAGGAGTGGGGAGAGGGGGAGAGGGGCGGGAAGACGGGGAGGGAAATGGGAGGCGGGGAGGAGGTGGAAAAATTTTTTTCAAAAAAATAAAATAAAATAAAAAATAAAATAAAAATAAAATAAAGAACTCACTACTGTAAAGCAACCCTGGACCAAGTTCTCTGAGAACTACAAGCAATAGTTTGGCAGAGGAACAAAGATAAAAGTGGAACATATTTGAAAGAAGAAAGCAGACTCGTGTGCTCTGCACCTCAGCAGGCAGCAAACAAATTAATTAAAGTAACAGTACACCCTGCCCTGCAGTTGGACATTGTTTAGACATTTCAACTCAGTAAAACTGTATTTAAATGGAAGAAAAATTGTTCTGACCATCGATCCAGAACCTTCTGAGTATAAATTCTCAAATGATCATCTCTAATCTGAAAATTCTAAATCTGAAGATGCAAGAAAACCATTTGCATAGAAAATATTAATTCCTAAGAAATTAGCGAGTCATCAATGGAAGTCAAAGTGTTTCAGTGGGCATTCAGCGCCCAGTCCCAGGCTCCACCAAAGAACAAGCGGGTTTCTTGATGTCTAATCACTTGAGATGATCCAGCAGCTGTTTAGCAAATGCCTTTTCTGTTAAAGCTAATGCAAATGTGTTTTTATAACTTATGAAAAAAAGTTTTCATTGTGTTTACAATATTTTAGATTATTTTTGTTAAAAGTTACCTATATAGAATTTTTATATAAAAATGGAATATCCGTGGAATGAGAGTTGGCATCTGAAACATGATCCATGATGATTATAAAAATATGATCCTAAGATTTAATCCAAATATTTCTGCAAAATAGAAATATTGGCAGTACCATCTAAGTAATGCTTAAAGTAAATTGTAAAAATGTGCTGTATTAAACTTTGTTTCACCAGTTTTGTATGCTTACCTTAAATACAGCTCCCTTTTGGTTTTTATTGAACTAAAAGATGACTAATTTGCATGTTACAACATGCTTAACACTGTCACCTACAGTGAAATATTTCCCAAACGTAGCCCTTGATTAAACACATAAGACTCTACCCTGCTTACATTTCTAAGGCAATGTTTAAATTATATTCCCTATGCATTACAGCATGTCTTGTATTTCAAGATATCCCTGAAGAATTGAGACAAGCATAATGACACCATAGATCAAGGCACTTCATTCATTAACTGAAAATATTGCCTCATTTATTTAGTGTCCATGTGATATTTTCTTTTCAACAAGTAACAGTTTCATTAAACATCTATTTAAATGCAAGGGGAAAGAACATCATACATTGTTCCTGTACACATACAGATGATACGATACACTTCATCTCAATTTACTAACAGTAGACATTGCAGTATGATCGTTACATCTTCCTCTGTCTTTATAAGGGGGGGGGACTCTTGAATTTTAAGTTTATGGCCCACTCAAATAGCTGAAACAGATTTCGACCATGTGTGAAAGCTTTAATTTAATTGTCCTGCCTAAGGAAGCAGAAAGGTGAGATCCCTGCATAAATGGTAAACCAAAATACTTAGAAAGAGAAAGCGGACTTAGTGTGCTCCACAACTCAGCACCCAGTGAGCAAACCCAACTCATGGAGACACAGCACATGCAACCCTGCAATTGAACAACAGTTTGAAGTTCCAACCCAGGAAAATCACATGTAAAGGCTACTGTTGTAGCTGTCAATCTACAAAGTTCTGAGTATAATTTCTTCTCAAATGATTGATCATATCTAATCCAAAAATTCTAAAATCGAAAATAGAAGAAGTGAGGAAAGAATTTTCAGAAAAAAGTATTCAGTTCTTAAGGACCTAAAAGCTAGTGACTTCTAAATTCTTCTTGGAGTATATGAAAAAGAGAAATACGTCATAGAAATAATAGTAATCCATTGATTTTTTTTTTTTACCTACTTCCTATACCATCTGATGTAGGTATATAGTTCCTTATAAAAATGATTGGGATTAGGCATATTAAGGATTTTTAATTATTTTAATTATTTTTCAGATTTTAAAATATTGCATACACATTATGAGATATGATGAAGATGAGGCCCACTCTGATTTCAAAATTTTGTGTGTGCTTCATTCCCACCTCATACCCTGGGGACAATGCAATATTTTTATATGATCCACCAAATGAAGTCAGATGTGATATTTCCGTGAATGTTGTCATGTTCTAAACTCAAAATCTTGAAAATTTCAGACTATTTTAGATTTTAGAATTTTCAGATTAGAGACAAAATCCTGTTACGCTTTGGAAAGTCCAGTAAAATGACATATAGATTCAGAATCTGGTCTTTTTTTCTTCAAAATTAAGGAAAAACTATGTAACTCTTCACCATGGTCACTGGGGATTCACTTTTTGAATTTAAAGACTACGAGATTTCCAGCCGAGGGGAACACAATGTAGGAGGTTCTCAGTCTTTACTCGCACTATCTCATTACTATGCCACAAAACCCCACTTTTTTGTAAGACAGAAAAGAGTTTTATTCACTGAACTTTGTTTTACAGATGGATAAAAGATCCTAAAAACCAGATAGTTTATCTCTCGGTGAAGGGCCATTTACACAGAAGAAAACCTTCCCAACTTCACCACAGCCCATCACTCACTCCTGAATCACAGCTAGTAATTCCACTGCTGCCTGTGGCTAGCTTGATTTAAAAGGAAGTGTGCACAGAACTGTTTTAGTTTGGTGCAGTATAAGTCATTAATGGATAATTTGGCTGCATATTATAAATACTTCAAGAGAGGCACTTTACGTGTATGTGGATAAAGGTCAAGGGCAAGTCAATAGCAACACATTTCCTCCCTCAAACAATTCCCCATCCAGCAGAAAAGTATCACATTGGCAACTGAAAAGAAGGCCATCAGCATCTCTCCCCAGAACACCAAGGTAGCTATGGAAATTTTTATTTTGATGAGAATACATTGCTATTACACCAAGCAGAAACAAAACATAACAAAAAATGCTAATTCAGTTTTTGTTTTGTTTCCAGTGGAAAACTGAATGAAAGGGATACTTCCTGGAAAGTCCACTGTAATAATGTCTAATTGAAAAATATGAAACAGCTAAGCATTTCTTTCCAAATTGCACTACTTGCTAAACTTGGCTGTACACTAGAATTGCCCAGGGAGTTGTACGAGATAGTATGGCCAGCATTCTAGGAGCAAATATTTCTATTTAATTGGTTTGTGCTGTCTTTGGCACAGGGGCTCTAAATCTCCCCAGGTGGTTTTCATGTTCAGCTAAAGTTGAAAACTGCTACCCTATGGTGCAGATTACAGCTAAATTATGCTAATCCTTTAATAATTTGGAAAGTTTTATTGAAAATAAACAAGAAGGAGAGTGTTTGGTACCATAATATAGTTACCAAGATGCTCATAATTAAAAGAAAGTACATATTAAAAATATTATGTCCAGTCAGATTAGTCTATTCTATCTTTATAAATTCCTTAAAGACATAGTATGGAATAAAACATTTATGAAAATCATACATACATGGCTAAGCAAACTTAAATTTCTAGATCACACCTCTATTAAGTTATACTATGTCTGCTTTGCTCCCATGGAAGGTTATGATAAAAAAAATTCCAAGTTTACTTTTGGCAATTAAATTGTTTTACATATTAACTTCTTCCAAAGAGCCACCTGGGTTTCTTAGCAGTCACTAAAAAAATTTAATTTAATTTAATTTTCTAATTAAAATATAATTACATTATTCCCATCTCCCTCCAACCTTTCCCACATCCTCCCTTCAACTCTCTCTAACGTATTGTCTCAGTTTCATTGATTATTACTGTTACATGCCTATATATATAAACACATGACTCTATAAATACAACCTACTGAGTTCATTTAGTGTTCTTTAATTGAAAATGATTTCAGGACTAACCACGTGGTATTGCATAACCAATCGGGGGCTCATCCCTAGGGATGACTGACTCTCCACCTCTCTCCAGTCCTTAGCAACTGATGGTTCTTTGTCTTCACCCTTCCACATCAGCATGTCTGATGGCGTTATATGATGAGAATGGCATTTCAGTTACCCAAATTGTTATCGTTCTTTCAGAAATCAATGTTCATATTATTATGCTACATTTAGGAGTGGACAATTAAAGTGACTTTAGCAAGGTAGTATTGGTTTCGTAGAAAAATAGACTGTGCCTTTCACAAATATAATTATATACAACTAGTTCCTTATCAATAGACTCGGCATGTTCTCTATATAGTGGGAAAATATACATATCAAAATTAGTAGTAATTTTACAATACAACCATGAACATACATTGAAACCTATATTTCATAGGTACAAATTCTGTGTCATTTCTAGAAGACACTGTGTACATGTTAGTCCTGGTGGTGGGAGGAACATGGAAGGAGTTGGTACAGGGAAGGGAGGGGTGGACATCATGTAAGTAAGTATTGTACACCTGTATAAAATTATCAAGAAAAAAACTGTATTTAATGTAAGATTTTGGAAAAGATTTTCATAGCAACTAGAAATCAGTAGCTATGTCAACCCCATCATTCAAGTGGGCACAATAATAATAATGTCTTTGGATTTCCCTGGACATTTTCTTCCTCTGGGACAAGCATCTGATCACTAACTTCCTCCCAGAGATCACTCTAACTCTGCATCAGAAATACGAAAGTCACGATCTTAACTTCCTTCGGGAGAGTTAGAGGGAATACAATTTGTAGTTGAGAACTGTATTTTATCCAACTGTAGCCTGGCATTTAAAGAAAATAAATATTAGCAATAAAAAGTTGGGTATGATGGCACACACCTTTAATCTCAGTGCTGGGGAGACAGAAGCAGGCAGATCTCTATGAGTTCAAGACAAGATTGGTCTAAATAGAGAGCTTCAGGACAGCTAGGGTTGCATTATAAAGGTTGTCTTAAAAATAACAACAATGAGCTCAATAAAATCATTATTGTGTTACCTGAAAACCAATGTTCCCCCTATGGGAGTGGTTTATGTCTATTGTAAGCATTATGGAACCAAATCAGACCTCAGTTTCACACAAATACTTTCAATTTAGGAAGTAGGCATTAAAAACAATGCAGCTGAATGTCTACTGAGGCCCACACTGGCTTTGAGACTCCTAGAAGGAATCATAGCTCTGGAGCTTCTGTTTGGTAAATCTGCTTTGGAGAGGACTGAAAGCATTTACTCCCCAGAAGCTGTCTAAGGAGCCCACGTTGTTGCTGGAGGTACAACATGCCATGAATTACAGCATTAACATGGAGTCTACAAAAATGTATCTTTAGAAAATTTCAAATTTTAGTCAAAATTATTGTGTTGGGTTTGATTATCTCCTAAAGGTATTGGCATAATTTTTATCCCAATGGGCAGGGTTGCAAGAACTTATATTTGTATTTCTAATCATGTGAGCACTCAGTGATTATTGAGAGTTAATGTCTAAATGTTGTTCATATTCAGTCATACTAAATGTATCCCAGGTGGTCTAGAACTGATTAGAAATTCTGGAAGGCTTAGTTATAGTAGCAATGGTATAAATTTGTTATCAAAGAATACCTGCATAGATCTGTCCTCCCATTTCCAACATGCTGATATAGCAGCAGAGGCAGCAACTGGTCACTTTAAGAGTGTATTCTCTATTTCATGTCAACCATCAAGAAACAAACACTTTTAGGGTCCTTCAGGAGAAGATGAGGTAACTGGTGACCAGAAAAAGGAACCTATGGGCTTTCACTTTACTGTACTGCCTAAGTCACTATAAGTAAAGAAAGCCTTTTCAAAATATCGAGAGTATTTGCTTTTTATTTATTTACTTATTCATTTGGTTGGCTAGTTATGAATGACACCTCATATAAAATTGACCCTCCCAAATCATCTAAAGGGGGTAATTTAAAGAGGAATGGATATTTTAGAAGTAAAATAGCAACAGCACTCCTGGGAAAGATATTACTTAGAATTCTTCATATTTTATCAGTACTCAAAGATTTTGTCGATGAAAAGGGAGAATTCCAAGGTGTCTTTGTACCCCACCCCTGTGCCAATCAATATAGTATTTAAGTTTAAGTCACTGACAGGGAGCTCCTAAATTCTCAGATACGTTAAGAAAGTAAGTCATAAAATGGGATGATTGGTAGGTTGGTAAAGTGCTTGTGTAAGTGTGAGAACCTGAGTCAAGATCCCCAAGATCCATCTCATGCCAGATGCAGTAGTGGCCATCTGTAGAGCTGGGGTTGCTAAGGCAACAGTGGAAGAAGAAAGATCAGAATCACCAGGAACTTATGGACAAGGTATCCTGGAACATGCAATAGCTTTAGAGCTAGGACTTATACCTAAGCATCAAATGAGGCTCCGAAGCTTGAACTCGGACTTCAGCATCAAAGGAGACTCGAGTTGGAATTCAAAACTAAGAATCAAGTGATGCTCTAGATATGAGACTCAGAATTGTATGTGGCTCCAGAGCTGGCTTCAGACCTTGCATCAAGTGAAGTCCCAGAGCTAGTAAGAGCTAAGACTCAGGTCTAAGCATCTTGCAAATCCATTCAGTTTTAATGACCTAAGCACCTTGCAAATCCATTCAGTTTTAATGACCAGCCAAACAGGCCAGGGCTGGTGAAGCAGAGTGTGCTTATCAAAGGCATTTCTTATCTATCGTCACAAATAGTTAAGATTCCAGGGATTATTGCATAAATTATAGAGTCCATGGAATGTGATACAGACAGACATTTGTGTTTACTGATGGAAACATATTCATGTGCTGACAGTCAGCAAAATCAACAGCCCAGGTTATAAAGCATAACAAAATGAGAACCTATTTTAATGAAGGTATGGGATGGCTATATTAATAGTAGAAACATTGGGGTATTTTTTACCCTAATGTTCTAGCACTTTGGCAGTGAGCATGTGAATTATTTTATAGTTAGAGTAATTCTAAAAGCAAGGGGACTCAGGTCATAATGAATAACATGGATTTAGTACTTATCATGTCAAGTAACCTCAAAGATTTTCATAGAGAATTTCAAATATTCTCAGTTAGTAGAATGATGGTCTAGTATGCTAGAAGCCCCAGGTTTGTTCCCTAGACCCATATAAGGTCAGGGATGTTGTGATATGCCTGTAAATACAACACTGTGGAGACAGAAGCAAGAGAATCAGGGGTTCAGTTTCACCCTCTGTAACTCAGCCACTTTACAGTCAACCGTGGCTGCCTGAGATCCCACTCAAAGAAAGAAAAGTCAACAGACAATGAAAAATGAGTCTCACATAATCTATATAACTATTTCTTTTTGGTTAAAAAATTTCTTTTTGGTTAAAAACATTGAGACAGGTCTTGTATGCATTCCTGCTTTACATATGAAAAGGATGAGGCTTGGAATGAGTCCATAATTTCTCAATGGATTTCAAATACTGATCACACAAATTCTTAGCTACCATAACTCCAGGTTCTCTGCCTTTCTTGGTTTGTCCGTATAAAATGGTAATTATCGTGGGACTAAGCTATACTTATATTTGAAATCTAGATGATTTAATGTGAACTAAACAAAAGGGGGATAATAAAGCATATGAAAGAACTCAAGTCTCACAGCCTCAAGGAGAAAACTGCTTCAAGCTGACTCAGCCGTGCTGTTTTCATCCAAACAAGGAAGGTGCTCATTACCAATGGCAGACTCTAGCCCAGTTAGCACCTAGAAATGTAAGGTACGCATCCAAAACCATGCTCTCAGATCTCCTTCCTTTGTCCATTGTATTTTCTCATGCCATAGAAATAAATAAGACTTCGTTTCTGGAGAGGGTTTGTGTGCAGTTATCTCATAGCAGCCCAATACACAGATCTCTCCCTGAGTCCATCATCGTATTTGCTTATTAAGTCTCAGTGGGAGGCCGAACCATAATTGCAGCATAACTGTGCAAAACCTAAACACATTCCAGCAACCTGGGTTCTGGGAGAAAACTACCATAATATTCTTCACCCTGCATCCCACAGTCACGGATTCATTCTAAAACAAATATACAACTCCAAAGCCATTTGCAAAGTAATTGTGGCTGTCGTTCTTTTTTTTTTTTTTTCCTTACAATATGATTTGACTTATCTTTAGGGGTTTACTCCCTTAGCCATCCTGGTCACTGACATGGGCAGTAGAATGGAGGACTGGTGGAGCAGTGACCATTCTCAGCAAATGTATGATGGACTGCTGAGCCGAAATAAAAGTATCCTGGCTTCATACCAATCCTTTACAGAATCTTCTTTGGTTTAAATAGAAACATGCAAAAAAAAAAAATACTCCGTGTCTTTAACACTGTGGTCAGTAATATCACTCATATCACTCAGAAGTACAAATACTGAGCAGTGTTTTCCAGTGGAGTTTTCTTTTTTCTTTTTTCTTTTTTTTTTCCGTTCATTTTATTTAGAGCTGTAGAGGCAGGGAAGGTGTGCGATAAAGCTGGCTTTGGTGGGATACAATTGTTTCAAACGCTTGCCTCTGACTTCATTCTTTAATGAACATCTCTGGAATCGGTAATTACTGTGGGAACACATCTTTAGAGCTATTCTCAAAGCCCCAAACTGGCAGAGGGTGTTTTATAAAGTCCACAAAATGAATGGTGCCTTATTGCTGTAAACAAAGGGATTTTTAACAGCCAGCTTTCAAACAGCCAGCGAGTTACTGATAAGTGAATGAGACAAGAAAGATAAGTCTTTAATTGACAAAAAAATGAAGGATTAGATTAATAGTGTGCTTCAACAATATGCCTGGATTTAAACTTGGGTCTTCTCCAGTTGAAATAAGTAATTTAAAAGACCTCCATCTCTTCAAATAGAAAGACGACTATTTCTTCCGCGACATTTCTGATTAAAATCTCCTAAAATATATATAACTAGTATTCAATTACAGAATGAATTTTCCAAGAGAAAATCCTAACCTTATAACTCACACAGCAAGTTTCCAATATTATTTTTAAATCTAAGAGCTCTTCATTAAATAAACTTGATTACTAAATATAATGGAGAAAAAAAATTTTTTACTAAAAATACTACATATGTTTTTAAATTTATATATCAAAATTAAATATTTTAAAAGAGCAATTGCATCTTGTTAAAAACAAAGGATTATTGCAGGCTTTTAAAAAATATTTCAGAATTTAAGATAAAATAATGAAACCACAAGTACTCTTATACGAATGTTAAATAACTAATAAAAAAAAAACTTTCAGAGAACTGAAGAGAAACCCGGATTCAATGTCTGAAGTGAGCACATAGTTTTTCAGTTCTGTTTTTACTTGAGGGTGATCACATTGCACTAATGCATCACTAAGCATTTGAGATTTACTCTGGTATATGATATGCTGATCCTTTGGAGCCTGAAAACTGTTTATATGTCCTAGTAGATACCGATTTCCATAGATGCTCAAGCTTCTTACATAGGAGAGCAAAGAAAAGGTTTCCCATGTTCATGGATTGGTGGGAATGACATTGTGAAAATGGCCGTCCTCTAAAATCCAAGTACAAATTCATTACAATCCTTATTATAATTCCAATGCAATTCTTCATAAAAGATTTAAAAAGTAATCTTAAACTTCACATAGAAGCACAAAACACCTAGGATAGCAAAATCAATCCTGATCTATAAAAATAAAATCTGCTGATAGTAACACTATCACTGATTTAAGGTTATATCACAGAGCTGTGGTCGTTTGCAACAAAGCATTAGACCAAAGCCAGTCATACTAGTCAATGGAATAGAACAAAGGATGCAAAATAGCCCACACACCACAGCCACCTGTTTTTTGACAAAGATATCCAAACCTCCTATTTTGATTAACCTTTCATTATGGTGGTGCCTGGAACACATAATGATTAGAGCTGAATGGGTATCCACGTTGTATATAAGTCAGGCAATATCTGCTCTAAACCGTAAACTAGAGAGCATCCATAATGTTCATGTACTTTTTATACTCACATGGTTTGCTAAATTATTTGTACTCTTTTCATGTTTCCTAATATCATTAGACATCTTGGGGTGTACTCTAATATTTTGTCTTAACTTTCCTCTAACACTTTAAAGTTTTGATTATTTAAAAATTTAGCCAAGTATCATTCACTTTTTAAAAAGCATAGTACAGTATATTTTCTGTAAAAGTTGTCTTTCAAAAGGCTGGCAATAGCTCAGTGGATAAAAGTACTTGCCAGTCAACACCAAGAACCCAATTCTAAGAGACCATGTAGGAGTCAATCACGGTAGCATGAATGTCTGTGAGCTCAGAGTACCTCTACAGGGAGATGGTGTAGGAGATCCTTCTGTCTATGTGCTGCTTTCATTGGTTCAATAAAGAAACTGCCTTGGCCTTTTGATAAGGCAGTACTTTGGTAGGCAGAGTAGACAGAACTGAATGCTGGGAAGAAGGGCAGGGAGAGAGGCGCCATGGAGATGCCAGGTCAGACATGCTGAATCTTTCCTGGTAAGCCACGACCTCATGGTGTTATACAGCTTATTAAAAATGGGTTAAATCAAGATGTGAGAGTTAGTTAATAAGAGGCTAGACATAATGGGCCAGGCAGTGATTTAATTAATATAATTTCTGTGTGATTATTTCTGCTGTAAGCTAGCCAGGTAGCCGGGACCAAAAGCAGGCCCTATCACACAACAGGGAGATGGAATGTAGAAAGGCAAGGACTGACACCCAAAGGCTGCCCTTCGATCCCCACATGCATGAAGCCAATGGCATTCACCCATATTTTTATATGTAAGTCAGCACACACACACACACACACCTAAATAATAAAAATAGTTTTAACAATTTTTGATGTTAATATAATTTTATAATTTCCCCCTTCCTTTCCTCCCTCTAAAATCTCACATGTATCCCCTTGCTCTCTTTCTAATTCTTGGCCTCTTTTTCTTTGATTATTATTACATATGTGTATGCATGTATGAATGCATGTATGTTTGTTTGTATGTATATGTGATGGCTAGTCTTGGTTGTCAACATCTGGAACTAAAAACAGAAAATGGAGGACACACTTGTGAGGGATTTTTGTTTAATTTGATGTAGGAAAATCCACTTCTAATTAAAGGCCTCAAAGACAGGCCTTCATTCCAGATTTTTGAGCTGGGAAAGGCATGGCTTCCTGGTGACACCTTGTTTATACAAATAAAGCTTGCCTGAAGATCAAAGGACAGAGTTAGGACAGACGAGGTAACCATCCAGGTGTGGAGGTTTTGTACAGACAGGAAGTGATATGACTGGGTGGAGAAAGGAAGTCAAAAGGCAGGAAGTGACAGAAACTGAATCTATTTTCGACTGGGAAGTTGAGTAGGTAAGGTGACCGTGGTTTTGTTTCTTCCTGTCCCTGATCTCTCAGCATTTCGGCTCTGCTTCTCTGATCTTCAGCATCAACCCTTATATCTGACTCTAGGTTTTTATTATTAAGACCAAGCAGCATTCATGCTGCATTCCTTTAACCCATACCTAGTCTTGGCCACACCTTCTGCTAGAAGCCTTTATAAGGACAGGAATATAAAAGCTTTTGCTCTTTGCTAACTAATCCACTAAGCCATTGCTTCACTGGCCTAAGAGCTTACTTCTTCAGAATTCAGTATAGAATTTCAGGAATAGCCATTTGATATTGATTATCAAAGGGGTTTTATAATTTGACGTTTAAACTTTTTCTTGGGCTGTCAAAATAGTTTAGTGGATCAAGACACTTGCTATCATGCCTGAACACTTGAGTTTGACCCTTGGGACTCAACTGGTAGACAACGGGATCCTTTGCCCTACACAGGTACACATACTTGAACACATGAGACACCCACCCACACATACAAAATATATAAAAGTTAAAGAAATCAATTTTTTTAACTTCTAGAATTTAGGACTTTTCATTATTAAAGCAAATCTATTCAGATCCTAGGAAACAATTTTAAAAAGTGATAAAAAATCATTTGATTTACAACTACAAGGAATATAATAACCTGAGAAAGTGGGACATTTTAAAATGAAACAATTACTCAGTTTATGTGAAAATATCTCAGTTATTTACCCACTCTACACATTTTTTAAAGAAAAGAATAGAATAATTGCAAGACTGGAAAGAAAAAATGTGTATGCATGTGAGCAAGTCTGTATGTATGTGAGCAAGTGTGTGTGTATGTGAGCAAGTATGTATGTATGTGAGCAAGTGTATATTCATGTGAGCAAGTGTATATTCATGTGAGCAAGTGTGTGTGTATGTGAGCAAGTGTGTATGCATGTGAGCAATGATGTATTATGTGAGCAAGTTTGTGTGTATGTGAGCAAGTGTGTATGCATGTGAGCAATGATGTAGTATGTGAGCAAGTTTGTGTGTATGTGAGCTAGTGTGTATGTATGTGAGCAAGTGTGTATACATGTGAGAAAGTATGTATGCATGCGTGTAAAAATATATTAAAATAATAATGAACAGTTACAAAGTACTCACTGAGTCGCAGCCCTGTATCTGGTAGATCTGAGCTGCTCTAGTATATTCTAGAGCTTGAGGATGCAGGAATTATCCACATTTTAAGCACAAGAAAACTGAGGACATGAGGTACTCAGCTGGCTGCAGTGAGGACAAGTTTTAAATCTGCACTTTATTCAATTCACACCAAGAGCCAGGCCCTCATCTTGGCAAAATCACATGTGAACTTCTCCATGGATGAATGAAACAAAATCGTCCTCATCATATTTTATCATCTCCCAGCAGAACACGGGTCCCAGTGGTTTAGCCATGGTATGTGAAAGCACTTTTGTCATCACTGCAAGACTGACAGAACGCTTCCCAAAAAATAGGTAATGTCCAATAACCTCACATACAAAGTGTTTCTGAGTAGATGACATCATATTTTCATATTTGTGACTTTCTCTATTTCCAAGGGATAAATGGAAAAAAAGAGAAATCTCAGACTATCTATGTAAACCAAATTATGGTGGAATCTAAACGGTTCTAATAACCATGGGGAAATAGTTCCTTAAAGGAATCATTTATTTCATGGAGCACTCTTATTGTTCTTGTACCCAGAATGTGTCTTGGCTTCCCTTTTATTAATAATATAATTGAATATTTACAGCATACTCCGTGTGGAATGGCATCACACTGTTTCGATTGCAGTGTTCTGTCATTGACTGTAGTACAATTTACAGTGTATTCTAAAGTAAACTCACGATTTTCTATCCCATTTAAAATCTGCCTTTTCCCCTTTAGAGTAGTTTGGAATGCGGGATTAGGGATATGGCTCACAGGGTAAAATTCTTGCTGTATAAGTATGAACAGGTGAGTTTAGACACTCAGCACCCATTCAAAAAGTCAAGAGTGGCAGCGTGCTACTGGAACCCCAGTGTCAGAAGGTGGAAAGAGGCCGATACCAGGTACTCATTGCCCAGCCAGTCTAAGCTATTGGTAATGCTCACCTTCAGCAAGAGATCCTGTCTCAGAAATAAGATAGAGAAAATAGAAAAAGAAACCCAACAGTGACTTCTAGCCTCTATTTGTGTATACATTGACATGTGCACTTACAGACACATGCATAACACATGAACACACGTAATCAATAAAAATATAACTTGAAAAGGAAAGTAAGTGTGCTGGTTAGCTTTTGTCAACCTGACACAAGCTAGAGTTATATTGGGGAAAACGCCTCTCTCAGAATGAACTGGAGGCAAGTCTGTGAGGCATTTTCTAGATTAATTATTAACACAAGAAGCTTCAGTCCTCTTGAGGAGTGCTACCTCTAGACACATGGTCTTAGGTTATAAAAAAGAATAAATTGAGCAAGCCATGGGGAACAAACCAATAAACAGTATTGCCCAAATGTCTCTGATTTAGTTCCTGACTCTAGGTTCCAGCCTGGAGTTCCTGCTCGCAGTTCCCTCGGTTTGGACCATGATCTAGAAGCTGTAAAGCTGGAGCTTATTCTTCACCATATGGTCTTGGTCAATGTTTTATCACAGCAATAGAAAGCAAACTTATACAGAAAGCAAGCTTTCTTGTTACGCTGATGACATGTTACTTAGCAAATTCTATAATATTAGGTAGACAATAAAATATCCTAAAATTTAGCCAATATGTCTAATACATTTAAAAATTAGAAATTATTATCTACTTCAGTATATAATAAAACACTAAAAAATGTTTTATTGATAATTTCAAATGTTCTATTTGAGAAAAAAATGATAAATTATATTTTAATACAAATAATTTGCTTCAGTAAAATGTTTAGGAAGTTATCGCAAATAAAGATATAAATACTGAGAAAAAAAAACAAAATTCTGCATCTTAATGACAAAGTTAGGTTCCAGAAAAGCCAAAGCCACCATAGAAAACTGTTTCCAAGGTTGGTCAAAACATCCTAAAACAATGGTACACTAAAGCGAACAATTGTTCTATAAGTTATGGAGCACAACTAGGCAATTCATGAGGGTAAAACAAAACTGACTCAGAATACTAAGCACAAAAGTATATACAGAATAATTTCATTAATAAATAAACCAATAAAAGTGTGAGCTTTATACTTTAATTCAATATTTTAGCACCTTTCACAGTGGATGTCCTCCTAAGTCCTTGCACAAATAAGTTAAATACTGAAATGCTTTGTTTATTCTTCACTATTAATGGTGAAGATGAAGGTTGGGAAAAGTCACCAGAATTCAGGTTTTTTGTAGAAAACTGTCCCCAAGAGACTCTCCCATTGAATTTCATGTGGAATATGTGGAGAACTGTTTAAAAAGATCCCAAAGGACTTTTACCATAGAGTGCATGTCAGAAATGATACTCTGTCTGAACCAGGCCTACAGAACAAGAGGATGGGACATTCTATCTCAGACACTACACATCCTAAACCTCAATGAATAAAGTTCATTTTTTCCCAAACTAAACACTCAAGAGAATCTTTGCCTATTTTGTTGAGAATTCCTCAATTAATTTTACCAAAGAATCAGGTGAACAGGTGAAGAGTGTCTTGAATTCTTCAGACCAGAGCATCCTCTACCATATACCAAAGAGGCCCTCAGAAATTGGGTTCTGTAAAAGCCTCAGTCTAGCCATGCCCTGCTCTGAGGCCATGTCCAAATACTTATTAGGTAAAATAGAGATTTGGAATAATGCTGAGGAAGAAGGAACAAAGAAGGATGAGCAAAGAGAAGAGTAAAGGAGGGGGCACTTGAGCATAATAAACTAATAGCCAAATCCCAGAAGTCAAACTAGGAAAGGACTCAAGAATAATAATAACTCACTTATTATATAAAATGGTGCTTTAATAGGATGGAAATTGAGAATTTGCCACTATGTTTAGTAACATAGAGGTCAGTGACAACTTGGAGAAGAGTTATTGCCTTAGAAATTTAGAGACAAAATTCTTCTGGGAATGGATAAAAAGAAGGTTGCAAGGATAAGAGCTGGAGGTGGAGAATTAAAAAAAAAATACTTGTATTGTTCTTCTAAAAGGACACAGAGAATGAGATACAGGTAGATAATCCTATGTCAACATGAAGAAAGGTTATATACTTTTGTGATTTTATATAAAGACAGAATAGCATAACCTCCATCGCACATGCTTCCAAATGGAAAGGCAGAGCGATGGAGAACAGGAAAGTATTGCTCATGGTTTAAGGTTATAAATAGATCTTCCACACAAGTAGGGATGTTCTTAATGAAAATATAAGTACTGCATTTATCCTAACATGAGTAAAGTCCAGTAATACAGAAACAAGGAGTTTGTATGAGATTTTGGCATTTATTTTGCAAAATGTGCTGACACACAACTAGATCATGGATTGCTTGAATAAACAGTTTGGCTCCGGGCAGCTGTAGAAATGTAATATTTAATGAATATGCTATGCCAAAGAAATAAAATCTATCTAATAAAATATGAAAGTTGTTAGCAAAATGGGAATAGTTTGAGGCCCATTACTTCACTCTACGAAAATAAATTCCAAGTGTGTATAACAGTTATATAGCTTAAAATCAAATAAGGCTTATTTAAATGCAAAACTAATGAAAATTTGAATCATTAACAGACCTGATAGAGAACACATTCATGAATTGTTAGTGATCCAGAATAAGTGGAAAATAGGAGTAACAAACTGAATGTTAACCATGAATATACACATTTGGTCTCCAGTTGCTGAAGTATAGAACTCTCAACTATTACGCTTATGCATTTTAAGCCTCCACCCTATTGATGTTTCTGGTTCATACATCTGTGAAACATTTGAGTTCGTCTCAAACATAGGAACTGCTGATTTCTTTGAGATTTCTGTGGTACTATATGAGAGTTGATTACAGTAATGTAGGTTTCAGATCTAGGTGGAAGAGGCAGAAAAGAAGCATCCCTGTAATGATGTCATCCGCAGTGGAAGAAGCACTGTATCTTTGTGCTTTGAAGTTTATAAACCTCACTGAACCATCACACAACCCAAATGTATGAGGTCTTATTGTTAAATGATTTTTGTCTCTCATTCACCATTTCAAAAGGGGCGTAAATGAACTAAAATGACCATATTTGTTAGGTACTGGTGAAATAATGTTTGGGATTCCTATTTTTTATACATCACAGTTGGGGAAATTCTTTAAAATTTCAATGTAGCAATAAAGACTCATTTAATTCTTGTAGCTCCCTCAAGAATACACAAGTTAATGGTTATGGCCCTGAGTTAAATTTTACTCTCCTGTATTTCTTCCTGCTCTATATTCTGATACTGTTTCATTTCCATTTTGATTGCCATTGATTCAAGGGCACCTGGAGTCAGATTTGGATTGGATCCTGGATCTATTTCAAATCAGTTGTGTGTATTCATCTGATAAAATGAAAATAATTATACCATGCATTGCCACAAACTTGAGGGACTCAAATGAGATAACTTAATGAAAATATTATATGAGGTTCAAACACCATGAAATATGCCTCTCAGGTATTTTACATTAAAATACTAAGCAGGAAACTCTAGATTCTATTCATAATTCAAATTTATTTGCCTTTTACAGTTCAACTAAAAGAACTTATCTCAACGGCAAATATAATAAAGAGATATTTACAGTGAAAGTAAGTATAATTTTAACATATTAACAAATTTTATTATAAAATAATTTGAATTACTGAAAACTTAAAACCTTCCAAAAGTAGGAAAGCATATTTCTTTCATAAGAATGAAATATAATGAATTACATATATCTGTATATCTATTACTTTTTCTAGACTACCAAATAAATTATTATAAACAGTAAAAAAATCTAAACATTTTTGACTCCATTAAAAATACAAAATAATTGTAAGTGCTTATGTGCTTATAATTATGCATTCTTCTGAATAATTTCATGTCATTATCCTTTGATACAGAATCTGTGATAAAACAGGGCTAATGATTATTTAGTTATACCAATATAAGAGAATGCTTCAAAAATGGGAACTAAGAAACTTACTTTTTACTAATAATAAAAGTTAAATATCATCTACTATCAAGTTCCTTTTATTTGTGAATACATGAACATCCAGAATCAAGACACACATACTAACATCATTGTCACCATAGTGACCATAGTATTTTATAATGTATTTTTATTTAATTGAGCTATAGTAAACCCTTTCACATGTTTCTAGATCTATTGGGTCTTTACTTTAGGCTGTATCTAAATTATTTCTCTGTCCACAAATAAGCAGTTATTGGAAGACAACACAGAGGTTCCTGATATAGAAGGTACAAGAAATACATTCCCTAAAAAAATATAGCAGAGTGGGCCTAAGAGATGGCTTAGCAGTTAAGAACACTTGCTGTTCTCACAGAGGATCTGAATTCAGTCCCCAACAACCAAGGTGGTTGGCTCAACAACCATCTCCTACCCAGATCCAGGAGACCTGATTCCTTCTTTAGGACTTTGTGGACACTAGCACACACACAGCATCCACATGGATAGACAGACAGACAGACAAATAAAGAAATAAAAATAAATCTTAAAAAGGAAAGAAATATGAGAGAATGATTTGGGAAATAATTTATCACACAAAGCAGATAAGATTGGGATGTAGAAAATGATGCCCTATAACATATTTCCACCATAGCCATCACATTTAGTGAAAAGTAGTGTTTCCATCGATGCCACCTAGTGCTCTTTGTCTTAGTTAGGGTTACTACTGATGTATTGAAACACCATAACCAAAGCAACTTGGGGAGGAAAGGGTTATTTGGCTTATGCTTCGATATAACTGGTCCTCATCAAAGGAGTTCAGGACAGGAATTCAAATAGATCAGAAACTTGGTTACTGGTTTGCTTATCCTGGCTTGCTCAGTCTGCTTTCTTGAAGAACCCAAGATACACTAGCCCATGGTGGCACCACACACATGGGCTGGCCTCTCCTCCATCAATAATTAATTAAGAAAATGCCCTACAGCAGGATCTTATGGAAAATTTTCTTATTGAGGTTTTCTCCTTTCAGATAAGCCTAGATTTTATCAATTTGACAGAAATCTAGATAGCACAGTTTTGACATACTTGGATTTTGTTCAGTTCCCAGAAGAGAACTTGGAGAAGATTTCAATTTCACAAGTATTTCCAAGGGACCAATCCTGTACTTTCTGGCATGGATCTCCAAGAATCAAAATGCTAATGAAATTCTCACTTTCCCAAAGTGCCTATTATTCTACCTTGCTTCGCACTCAATATGAATTTTGCCAGCCTCATATATTTTCTATATTATCCAATGGTGTTTTACAAATATAATACACATTTGCTTATTCCAAAAACCTGACTAGAAATAAAGTTTTAGTCTTAGGCTTGTCATCTGATAAATTACTTAGAAACAGACCCTAAACTGGGTTTAGAAATTGATATAAATTATTACCTATTAACTTAGAGATATTAGTTGACATGAGATAGGCTGTTATGATAGCAAACAACTTGCAGAGTTGAGAGGCTTTATTTAGCCAAAGCTCCTGTCTCACTATTTGCAAAGGGTTTTCATCCTGCTTTTCCAAACCAAGAATCCTCTTATTTCCATCTTATACTGGGTCACCCAAAGCCCTCTTTACTGATTGGCACTTGACAGACAACATTCACTCCATCTCTGGTTCACTGGATTCCCTCAGATTGCAAAGTATAAATGTCCCATAGATAAATAAAACTTTGGCCACATGACATTAACATAGCCACAAGGGATACTAGGAAATGGTGCTGAGCATCTGGAAATTCGGCACTAATCATGTATTCCACAGAAGTGAAAGCTAAGGACAGAAAGTACAGCACATGCCAATTTCAGGCCCAGAAGGCAGTGCTTCTGGCTTCTACCACAAGTCTGTCTCTAGAAATATTTAAGGCTAACATACTGAAACCTATAAAGCTTTTTAAATTGGCGTAAGAGAAATTCTTTCTCACTATAACAGTCTGTATTTTGTTATTTCTTACAAAGAAAAAAGTTTCAAAGTGTTTCTATCAAAACATAACCAAAGACTTTTAATTAACTTTCTAGATGAGTTACAAAATTCAGCCTGTCTTATATTGTTTCCCATGATTCATTCCAGAAGCCATTACATTATGGTTTGTGGTTGAAGTGATTCTAGTAAAAAAACAATTCAGAGTCCTCCATTTGAAATTGTGATGTCTCCCAGTAAAGGCTTCGCCATGAGAATCACGGATGAAATGGAGCACCAACTCAACGACCATGTACAGAGACTTCTCTGCCCTCTCTTCTGCTGCTTTCTAGGCAGTGCCTGAGCTTTTGGTGTTTCTTGAAATCTGGATTGAAGGAACACATAACCTCGAGCACTGGCTGCCGTTGACTTCAACTCAAGCATTTTTGGCTTCGGTGGTTTAGTTCAGAAGCCAAAACAGTGATTCAGTCCACTTGACATTTGCTGAACATGTGGTTATTCAACATCTGCATTATAATGAAATCCTAAATTAACCTCATGATTTCAACAAGCCTACAAATATTCTTAAGTGTAAAGCATTTTATATAACTATAGTATAGGATAAAAGAAGATAAGATATTGTGCCATTGATTCTCATATTATCATAGTGGGATGCCAGGAGCACTTCCCTACCCTGAGAAAACTTGGGTTTTTCATTCTTTCATTAATCCAGCTGGGAAAATCAGCAGCCCAGTCCAATAGTAAATGCCATCAGACGCTTCCACTTTGCACTGTCATTCAGCATTTTCTTCACTTTCATGGCATTGTAGAGTTTGAAAACAGCACACAGATAATTCATGATGTGTTTTTCTGTTATTCCTACGGACATTAGTTTCACTACCCTCTGGTTCCCTTTCTCTCAAGAACAACAGAATCACACTGTGTGGCTCTGCCCTTGAATATTTATCTATACCAATCTAGCCTTCAACGCACAGAAATTTTTCTGCCACTGCCTCCCAAGTGCTAGAATTAGAGGGTGTGCAACCATGCCCAGGCATGTGCAAAAATAAGGGGTTATAATAATTTAAATTCTATAAGACACTCTAAAAATCCCTAATACATAGTCATTTCATAAATTAAATTTTAGAAATTTCTATTTTTAATGTAGTGAAAGGAGTACCACCACTCAGTAACTTTCAGAGATAATTCTATAGCAATAAAATTTGTTAATAATAAAAACTTGAACTGTCAAGTTTAGTCAAATTACATTTTATTTGCTTTTATTTCTGCATAGCAATAATTGCATATTTTTAATATATTCTATTGGATGCAAAGTCAGAATCTTTCTTATACATTGTTTCCTTTTGTGCCCATAGGAAAATAAGAGGCACATCATATAACTTAGTAGATTAACAGGGAATTTCTTAGTCAAAAATGAAATGATGAGTATTAATTTAAATTCTATGTTAAAATACTAAATAAACATATGTACCAAAATAACTACTTCAACTTCTTTCATGAGAAATTTGAGAATTTGAAAATTATTTAGAATTTCAGACAGTATCCTACAAGAGGTGTAAAGCATATATTATTCTAAGTGAAACAAAAGAACTTGACTAATAGAATTTCTAAATATTTAATATTTAAATAAAATAAAATACATGGAAATTATAGTCATATTTATCCCAGATGTCATTGACTTTAAGTTATACTCCCACACAAGGAGTTAATAAACAACTTTCAACAAAATATTTGAGGAAGCTGTAGATCTTATTTAAACTTTGTACTGTATTACTTGAAATGTTCCATTATAAAGATTGCATATATAGCCTAGTATTTTTGCATTAAAACCAGAGCTGGAAGACAATTAATGCAAGAACTTATTAGTTTTTGACTTCTGGCTGGTAAACGTAAAATTTTCCAACATTATAAGAAAATAAAGTTGTAATTGCTGGCCACATGACCATAATTATTCACATATTCCTTACTATATTTGATGGTAAGATTATGAGTGCTGGGATAATGTCCTTTAGTTCATGTGTCTAATATTATATTATTTTGACATAGCATTGAACAGATGGTGTGGACTTTGGTAATGATGTAGGTAAATCACAGATATCTATCTAAAACTGTACATTCATAATTTAGAAAAAAAGAAATTGACTTCTTCTATCAGTAATAGCCCTTCCCTGTGGTTGCTTTGTAATTGCTTGTATTGATAAACATATAAATATTTTTTATAAACCAAGAGACTGTCTTTTTTCTTTCTTCTCAAACTCCCCTCCCTTATTCCCTGCTCCCCTACTTGCAGTTGTTCTTCCTCCAGTTCCCCACTTAGTTTTCATGTCGGTTACATTCTACGGTCTTCTCTCATAGTTCTAGTCCTAGCTTCATGACTAGTACCTACACACAGATATACTAGTACACACACACCTACACATGCACACACACACACACACACACACACAAATAAATAAATGCTCCTTATAAGAAGAAAAGCATGCATCTTTCAAGCTTTTGCTTGTGGGTTTACTTAGTTGAACATGTAACTAGAGGTTTCTCACCTGCCTGCCAGTTCCTGAATATCCACCCTGAGACTTAATATTAATTACAAACTGTTTAGCCTATTAATTCAGGCTTGTTATTAACTAGCTCTTAAAACTTAACCCATGTCTATTATTCTATATTTTACCATGAGCTTCACGGCTTGTTACCTCACATATTGCTTCTTCAGCAGTTACTAGCATCTCTCCCATTCTACCCTTTTTTCTCTGTCTCTTTGCTTGGATACCCCACCTGACTCTAATCTGCCTGATTATTGGCCCAAACAGCTTCTTTATTAATCAATGGTAATACAATGTATTCACAGCCTACAGAGAGATGTCCCACATCTGAATACAGAATCCAGTTTCATTCATTTTCCCGTAAATCTTCTTGATTTCAACCTTCTTTCCTGATGACTATAATTTGACTATTTTGAGGATCAAATTTTATTTACCCATTCATCTGTTGATTGACTATACTGATTTCTATAATGGATGTGATAGCCAATACTTTTACCAACACTTATGAGTGATAACTCTTCCCCCATATCAGCCACAGAACTTGTTGCTATTTATTTTACCGATGTAGGGTTTCTGAGAAAGGTAAGAATGAATGCCAGAATAGTTTTAACTTGCCTTTTCTCAAGTCTCACACTACTTAATTTTAAATATATTTATTGACCACTTGTGTTTCTTCTTGTGAACAGTTTTTGCAGTTCATTGGCTCATTTTGTGGTGTTTATTTTTACAATCCTTCATATATTTTAGATACTAATTTACTGTTGACATATGCCTGGCAAAAAACATTCTCTCATTCTGAAGGCTGTATGTCCACTCTCCTGAGTCAACCTTTAATGTTTACTGCCTGCTCTACTGGCTTCCTTTTCATATTCTTGTCTGTGGTCATATCTTGACATTAACAAAACCCAAAAACTTAAGTGTATAAAGTGTTTCACCCTCGATGAAAAAGACATAAGAAATCAAAGAACTTTTTACCAGGTTGTCTTCTAGTCACAAGTCTCTTTAGGGTGAATAATATAACATCATACTTCTCTCATAAATGAAAAATATGCACAATTCAAAACTGATGTAAAACAGTATTACACTGGCATGGTTTTTGACAATAAGAAATATACAACTTTAAAAATGATCCCCATCGCCTATAGTTATGCAATATTGAAAGAAAGTATTTCATAGAAACAAGTGATTTAAATATTTCCTAAATTCACAAATATATCTACTTATCTTTATAATAAATTGTAGAATGTATTGAATATAAATAGAAAATATTGTTATATTTGTATGATTAAATGTTTCTCATTATGAATTTGGAGGTAAATAGAATAATTTTCAGAATTATTTAAAGAATAATGATGAGAAAAATTCATAAATATAACATGAGAGTTTAATATACAAAATCCTCACTCTTTATTTTCTGATTATAGACTCTCCTGCAATTGTGTGTTATAGAATGTTTATTACAATAAAGAAAAGATTTCATTCCTCCATATCAGAGGGTTACTTTCTAACTAAAGAAACCTATATTTTTCAAAAAAGCCAATAGTGTGTTTCAAGGTTTAATCAAAATCAAATGAAGTTTAGTAAAACTAATGAAACATAAACAAGCCTTGGGGCTATATGAAGGGTTTGCAACCAGCAGTCTCACCTCTAGTTACACACAGTTTTCAAAAATTTGGTTTGAACACTAAAATCCACCTCAAAATGCTGAAAATCCTCATGTACTAGACATATTATAGAGGCCCAGTAGTTCTATAAATGGTTAAGTTACAAATGTAGAACTATGCATATTGAAGTTATAATCTGGCTATCAAGAAACACAGGCAATGAAGAATCAATTCATAAAAAGAAATAATAGCAAAGATTAACATTTCAATAATAAAATATACATGATACATTAACATTATTCATTAAACAGAAATTTCAGGAAATTGCTCCCAAAAAGTCAATGAATAATTCCAAGAAACAGTTCTCCAAAAGCTGAAATTGCAAAAGCAATCGACGAGAGAGAAAAAAAAACAAAAGAAGTCATAGGGGAAGAAAAGTCCTGAAGTGCTGTGACTCTCAGCACACTCTACTTGATTTTCCTCACCATAAAACAAGAGTTTTACCATAAAGAATCACCCTAACTCTTGGTACATACTTTTCCCACAGGTAATCACATGAAGAGGGAATCACACTCAAGTTTTCCTAAATGTCCCAAACAGTTACCAGCAAATATCAGATAAATAAACACAGAGCAGTTCACTTCTAATTGCCTAGCTAGGTAGTTAGAATTTTCTGTTTGTGACAGTGTCAACACGTTGGAATACAAGTACGCTGGTGTGTCTTATCACATGTTAGAAAATATAACGTTTATTATTCCTCTGAGATGTTCATTCTTAAGTGAACACCTGTTCCAACAGTGAGAATAGGAAGCAGTGTTGGCCTTTTGCTGACTAGAACAAAAATACCACATATAAACATGATTTAAAAGAGCTCGTGTTGCAGTCCTAGAAAGGTCCAAGGACCATTTTTCTTTCCATGGGCTTGGATTCCTGCCAAGCCACTTTCAAAATTATGGAGTGTTAAAAAAACAAATAGACATAAAATATAACGGGACTGTCCTAGGGGAAAATGAAAGGGAAAGTTTCCTTGCAGGCTGCTAGATAATCTATATTTTTTATAAAGTGGAGACCATGATGTATGTTTGCCACAGTTAAATTTGCACCAATTCTTTACAGTACTTAATCAAACACTCTGATTAAACAGGAATATACTGCATGATTATAATAATGCTGTTAATTTTTAACTGGTAACAATATATACAGTCTAATATATTTGATATTTTTCTTATATCAATGAATTAGTACTTAGTGATTTAAAGTTTTGATAATTTAAAATGTTGCCATTAACTACTTAAAGCCATTATGTTTACCTTATGGTCAAAGAGATTTTTACCAATTACCTACCCCCTGGTTTCTAACTAAAAATCCTACACAGCCATTTAAATATTGTACTAAAATTTAACTCACTTGCTCTGAAACTATCCTCCAGGTTTCAGACAAATATTGATCAAGAAAAAAAAAGGAAAACAAATTCTTCCAGAAAGATTTCTGAAAACAATATACTTAAAATATTAAGCTGTAAGCATAGAGATTGCTAACTTATTCAACAGCTTCATGGGACTGCAAATAACAAGTGCACTATGTTCATTGTGAATTCATTGTCTCCTAAGGTGGAGAGAATCAAGAACAAGGGCAAAGCTTACTACCCTCCTTTCGTTAAGGAAAACCTCGAGTAATGCTGATATTGATGATGTGAAATTCCAGTGAAACTAGAAAATATTATGAATCTTTGCTTCTGCTAGAGTAGACTAGCTACTCTGGGCTAATTCTCTTCCTGAGAAAAACTCAAGCTATCTCAAAAGCTATCTATGTTTAAAAGGAATGTTTGTTTTAAATGCATCAACTAACATATAGTCATAATAAATTATTAGGATGAAACCTAGGAAAATTCAGAAACCCTTTAAGCCACACCCAGTACTACAGGCTACTAGAACTACTTTCTAGATGTAAATGAAGAATTGAGTCAATAAAGTAACTTGTAGTTCTGAAGGAATTAAAACGCGTAATGTGTTTATCCAGGGTTCTAAAACATGGGACATGTTGGGTTAAGAAGTTTTCCTGGCATCAGGATTATAACCTGAAAGGACTGCTTCATAAGAATACTGGAGGAGCAAAACTACATGAACCATAGTATACACTTACAACTCAGCTCTGCATTATAAGGGACAAGAGACTGTACAACCTTGAACGTATGTAAAAGGTATCTTAGATTTATAGGTCCTCTGGATTAGAGTGAAACCAAATGAGGATCCCCTGTATACAAAGACAATGCTATACAAGGTTCCAATGCATAATGTTTCCTTGAATGCAATATCTAGTCTACACTCAAAAATCACTAGGTTCTCATATAGTATATAGATAGCAGATTATCTAAAAAACCCATCAGACACAAGTACTTGGAAACCTTATGTACTGAAATCACCAACAGTAATTATAAAATAACATTACTAACAACTTTTATGAGATCTGAGTATTTCCAAATGACATGATATAGTTTGACAAAAGAACCAAAAAGAATATAAACAACCCAGAAACTGTCATAGTCAAAAAGAAGGTCAAGAGGTTAACGTCTAAATTAAATTTAAAATTATTTTAATTTAGGAACCTTAGGGGGTGAGGCGATAGCTAGATAGCTAAATACACTTGCCATACAGTATCAGTAGGAGAGTTCAAATCCCCAGTATCCCCACTACAAACTATACATTAAGGCAAATATCTGAAGCCCAGAAGTTGTTTTCCTCAGAGTGTTAAAACGTGTAATGGGATAAATAGTTCTGATTTTAAACACTTAAGAATTAGAAAAGGAATTAGAATACATTCTAGTCTAATAACTTTGGGAGATTGATGCAATCTTAACATAAAACAGAAAAGAAAAAATAGAAAATTTTGGTCTCAAGCTCATAAACTCACAGAAACTATGGTAAATACTATATAATGTTTGCCAAAGATCAAGCCAAGGAACACAGCAAGGGGAGAGATGCATGAAACCCCACCCCAGCTAAAAAGCTCCTGGGAATGTGGTGGCTGCTTGGGAGAACAGTCTCTGGCTGGTTGATTGAGAATGGTCCAGCAACAATCTGCCATCTGCCACGTGGGTATTGGCAACCCTAAGAGGACTTGGTGAGATACACAATTTTTTTTATTTTTTATTTTATTTATTTATTTTTTTAACAAAGAGACAACATGAAGTTGGGAGGGGTCTGTGTTGGGAAAGTGGCTGCCTGGGGAGCTGGAGGGAGGAAATGGTGGGTGGATATAATGAAAATACTTTGTATACATGGTCATATGCTCATTTATCCTAAAATAGGTCTTTTAATTTGGGGCTAAAAATCATGTAAATAGTCACGCCTGTGGCACACACTTTTAATCCTAGCACTTGGAGGCAGAGGCTGGAGGATCTCTGAATTTAAAGCATGCGTGGTCTATAGTGTGAGTTCCAGGGCAGTCAGGGATACACAGACCAACCAAATGAATAAACAAACAAAAATCAGGCAAACACTCAAAATTATAATAACAAGGTCAATAATATCTAATTGTTTTTGTTTTCACAGCATAGAAAGCTAATAAAAATCATGATAGTATCACCTGGCGTTTATTATTTCCATTGATTGATTAGGAATCATGATGGTGTCACCTGATATACTTTATTTCCATTGGTTCTCCAGAAATCATGATAGGTCACCTAGTATTCATTATTTCCATTGACTGGTTAAGAAGATATCACACATGTGCTCCTCGAAACTGACAGACTATCTCAAAATTTTATCTTCTAACTCCTAGCTCAAATTTTTAACGAGAGGAAAACCACGGCAAATATAAAGCCCCACATTTCTCTACAGTTTATAATTATGGGACCATTCAAAACTGTGTCTCAAAAATGAAGTTAAAACAATTTAAAAATATGTTTATGAAGTCTATAAAACTCCCTTCAATTACTCTTGAGAGTTTGAGTCCTCCTAAGACATTATATTGAGTCATCCAGTGAAGGCATAAGGAATTGCAAGACATAAACTTTGAAAAATTAAATTTCCCTTATATTAAATTATATACTTGAAAACTAGTAGTTTTTAGTGAAATATTATAAAAATAATTTAATTTTTTACTTAATTAGAAATTAAAAAATGTTTATTATATATAAATGCCAAGAATTTGGTGAATTGTATGAACAGGTAAACTTTTCTGTCATATTCAAGCAGAATATTAATATTTTAATTAGTATATTAAAAATTAAATAAATAATTTAAAATATGTACTGTATCAATAATTGTTCAGATGTGTGTTAATATTACATTAATTCAAGCTCAAAATATCCCTTAATGTTCTATCAATTAGTTGATTATGATTATTTATCAACTATATTCAGAGAATTATACAATAATTCTGAAACAAGCTGGAAAATTTAAAGTCATATACTATTCATAGAATAAGAATATTTCCAAGGATTTGTTGATGTCATAAATGGTCATTGCATTAGATGTGAGACACTTTAAGGACACTCTGTACTTAACAAAGCAATCTGTTTCCAATTACAGAATGGGGGAGAACCCAGCTGTATTGAGGAGCTGACAAAAGTGTTTAACTGTGCTCCAAAAGTTTTGGTTTCAGTAAAGCTCATAAAATCTTTTCTCATGTGTCTTCCTCCCTCACTTTAAAGCGTGTGTATAGAACATGGATCTGCCAAGGTCAGTTCCAGCTTCAGTGGCCAGAAGCTTTTCTCTTAATGGATGGCAAGTCTTTTTCTTTCCTGGATACACGGGCTGAAAGAGAAAGCCACAAGGTTACCTGTACAAACAACAGGGTTCATATATCAGTGACAGATCCCTCTAAAAAATGACTTTCTTTTGGTAGAACCAGGAAGAGCTGCTCTGCTGGCACTCAGGCTGAACGGCTTGGAACAAGCTTGCAGTAGAAAAGCAAAAGAAGCAAGGAGTGTCAGGATAGTTCTAGAGTAGCCACAGCTGCTACTCCATCCTGTGCAGAAATCATGTAGAAAACTTTCTAAAGCAAAATCTGTTATCAGGAATTGTTTCCTAGAAGCATCGATTCAAATGGGAAAAAACACAGAAATTAAAAAAGACTGTTAAAATTGAGATGGGTAAAATAAAAATGTATAGAAGTCCTGTAAATTTTAAAGAGATTTAAAAAAAGAAATAAATTCATGGCTTGTAAGCTAACTTCATACCTAGCTTTTTCCTTTATAGTCAAATAGAGCATGATTCTTTTTCATTGGCTCACTCAGGCACAATTTCCTTCTTTTTTTTTTTTTTCAAAACAGAGTTTCTCTGTGAAACAACCCTGTCTGTCCTGGTACTCTCTTTGTAGACCAGGCTGGCTTTGAACCCACAAAAATCCACCTGCCTCTGCCTCCTGAGTTCTAGGATTAAAGACATGCACCACCACTGCCTGGCCAGTTACTTTTGGATGATCAATTTTTTGTAAGAAACATTTTGAAGAACAAAATTGTACTTCCTATATTTAAGTGCTCACCTGAAAGGAGCAATGAGGTCTTTGTTTTGAGATTAGTAGAAGAGGAAAGTCATATATTTACATCTTTAATATACTCATTATAGGATCTACCATGTTTCGTAGGAGGCCACTTGTTCATTTCTGGCTGCTCAGACTCGAGATAACCACACAGAAACTGTATTAATTAAATCACTGCTTGGCCTATTAACTCTAGCTTCTTATTGGCTAGCACATATACCTTATTTTGACCCATTTCTTTTAATCTGTGTATCACTACATGGCTGTGGCTTACAGCAAGGTTCTGTCCAATGTCTGTCTCTGTCAGGGCTACATGGCTTCTGCTGACTCCTCCTTCTTTCTCCCAGCATTCAGGTTAGTTTCTTCTCCCTACCTCTACTCTACCCTATCACAGACCAAGGCAGATTCATTAACCAAGGCAGATTCATTAACCAATAAAAGCACCACATAGACAAAAGGACTTCCCATCCCATTTCCCCTTTTCTTTTTAAATAGAAAGGAAAGGTTTAACTTTAACATAGTAAAATTATATATAACAAGACAGTTATCAAGCAATAATGATAGTTACAATATTTATATCTACTTTATCTTTTATCACAACTAAGGAAAACTATAATTATAACTATCTATTCTTCAACTCTATCAAAGACCTAAGTTAACAGAAAGTTCATTGTAAGTAACTTCCAAAACTCTAGAATTGACAGAGACATCTCACTACCTGTACAGTCACCCGAAGTTCTGTAACACTGGGGCATCCAGTCTTCAGCCTAAAGGCTTAGAGTATCCAGCAGACTTTTTCATGAAGCAAAAAATTTGAAGATTTGTTTTGCCTTGTAATTGCAAAGTCCATCAGTTTCTTTATTCTGTATCCTGCAGAATGTCTGGCAGACTCTTTCATGAAGCAGGAACCCTGAAGGACTGTCTCACCTTTAGGCAAGTTCATCAGTCATCTCTCTGCAGGTTCTTCATGTCTAGTTTATGCAACAGTCCAGGCAAGAGCACTTTCTTGCCCAAATGGCTAAGGAGCTTCTTCAATGCCCATCTTCCTCTTGAAGTAGCTGGTGCTTCCAGGAGCAAACGTGTTTTATTGTCATGAAAAACCCTAAGTTATTAAACATTAAATGCGATATTCTGTAGTCTTTGAAAGATATGAAGAATGCCTATCTAACTGAAATATATTTCTATACATCTAGAAAATCTAACTAACATTACTACAAGCTTGACTATTATTTACAATTATCCATTAACAACCTATATTTCCTAATTAAAAATTATATTTTTAAATGAACTACACAACATTACAATACCTTAATCAAGAGCAGACATACATATACATATAACAAAATTGACCTTAAATTTATATCACTAAAGCAAAATCCATACCAATGCAAATTATCCATATCTGTATCATATCCCTTTTAAATGTAAAAGAACATTTATAAACAATATTTGGGAATATAGGTGCAGGTATTTTTTCTCTCCAAAGTGCTTCATCTGTATGGAGGCACTGTTAATCAGGTCTTTCATGGTGTATCCTGTATGCTATTATAGATGATTCTCTAATGTTCTATATTTCTTAATTATACATTACATTTTTAAATGAACTGCACAATCACAATACCTTAATCAAAAGAAGAAATATACATATAACAAAATTGACCTTAAATTTTTATCAATAAAGCAAGATCCATACCAATGCAAATCTCTATAAAAACCATGTACCAGGCAGTCTTAAAAAGAAAAGAAAGAAAACATAGCCCCAATCACAGCCCTCCTCCATTGTAGTCACCCCTAAGCTTGTTAGCAAAGACAACAACCTCCTCTAAATACCCTCCCTCTCTCTGTGGGACTCCCGGGACCCCAGGCTCATCCCAACCAGAGATCCTCTAACCTGCCTACATGGCTTGGGGACATAGGCAGGCAGGTACTTGTTCATTGCTTCCCAGTGACCCTTCCCCCCATACTGGTCACACCTTGGCTGCTTCCCAGGAATCCTAAATTTCTCCTGGCCCTCCCATTGGGATAACACAGTTTTCAGGTTGCTCCCCACATAGGACTCTCCAGACAGTGTAGGTAGGTGAATGACCCAGGCAACACCTTACCTCCTTGATACTCCAGAGCTCTACCAGCTGCCTTGGTGGGTCTCCCTCCCACAGCCCTATCCAGCCTTGAGACCTAGGACAAGTACACAATGCCAGGAGATAATTTCCCAAGCTACCTGAGCAAGCCACTGAAGGCACTAAGTGTAGTTGATAAAAAGGAAAGCAATAGGGGCTGTAGCTCCAAACATCTGACAAACAGGGAAAATAACATCCAAACCCTGCCATGAATCAGCCTTACACCAAACATTGCAAACATACTTGGCTTTTTATATAAGTGCTAAGGATTGAATTGAAGTCCTTGTACCTTCTTGGCAATCACCTTTCCTGGCTGAGCCACCTCTCCAAACTTAGAAGAGAAATTCTAATGCATTTTATTGATCTAAATTAAATACATGAGGATTTGTGGCTTTGGGGGAGTTGTAATAGATATGTAGTTAAGTAATGAAAAAGAAGAATCTATTAGAATAACTCTTTTGCAGCTAAAAATATTCTACTTAATTAGCCAACATAACTCTGAGACAGAGGTTTAGATGTGCCCTGCAGACTCTTTTTCCTGACAGTGAATCAAGAAAAGTAAACAGAGAAAGAACGGCTTTGGAATGTTGGCATTTATTATGAAAGGCATCTTTGACTCCAGCCGCATAATCCCCTTAATATAAGTAAGAGCACAGTGGAAATTGGAGATAAGAAAACAAAGGCAGAGTGGAGACTCTGTGTATATAAGACAATCCTTATTAAAGCAGAACATGCAGATTACATTAAAAAGCACAGCGTATGAATTGAATAGATAAAATTACCAAGCTTCTAACTATCACAAGCTGTAATCTCATAAAAAATGTATTATTACTTTAAAATGAAAATCTAAATAATGAAATTGAGTACATTCATGGAAGGACTACAATAGACAAAACTTACTTTCTCCAGGGCATTTTATAAACCGAGGAGTTATTTGTGTTCTTTTGAGCTTTACAAACAATACGCTTCAATTCATTATGCAAAAGACCTTCACACATCTATTTTCAATGATTTTGCTTCCTAAAATAGACAGAATCCAATAACATTTTTGCTTCAGTTAATTTTAGGCATATGTTCAGTAAATGTGTCTCGGATTCATTCAAAATTCACTCATCCCTGAATTTAATTAGAGTTTAAGCAGCTAAGTTTGAACTTCTCTTAATAGGGAACTGCAGAGAAGAAAATTAATGAAGAAATAAAAATATAAATATATTTTTCTTTTTAACTATTTTAGTACTTCAAGGTTTTTTGTTTTTTTATTTTTTCTGACGGACCAACTTTTTAAACACAGTGAGCATCTCAGCTGCTCAGCACCCTCCTGACTGGATGTTTTGTCTCATCACATTTCCAGCAACACCAAATCAAATCACATAGGTTGTGATACCTAAAAAACAAGGGAAACGAAATCCTTTCTCTTGTTCATTGAAAATGGAGTCTTCTCTCATACAAAGAATATCAATCACAGTTTTTCCTCCTCCCACTTCTCAGAACTCTCTCTCCACCTCCTCTCTCCCCCTAGACCCACTCCTCCTCCTTTTCCTCTTTAGAAAAGAGCAGGCCTCCAAGAGCTAGCCAAAGAGGACAAAACAAGATACATTAAGACATGGCAATAATCTTCATATTGAAGCTAGATAAGGCCTGTCAATAGGAGGAAAAGAGGAGGCAAAAGAGTCAGAGAAACACCCACTCTCACTGTTAGGATCCCAGAAAAACACCAGGATAAGAGCAATAACACACATGCAGAGGACCTATTCCAGACACTTGCAGGTCCTGTCCTTGCCTCTTTCACCTCTGCGAAACTTTGGTAGCTTTACTTATTTGATTCAGTTGGCCATGTCCTTCTGGTACCCTCCACCCTCTCTGACTTCTACATTGTTTCTTGCATTGTTTTCCTGGGTTCCCCTATCTCTAAGGGAAAAAAAAATCTTACTTTCTTTGAAATAGCTGTTTCAAGTCACAACATGTTTTGTCTGACATGTGTTATCTTATGAGTTAAGGTTTCCATAACAGAAAACCACAAACTAGGTTTGTTAAACAATAGAAAATTATTTTCTCACAGGTCAGGCTAGAGGCAGGAATTTTATGATGAAAGTACTAAAAAATTTTGATTTCTTTCAAACCATGTCTTAGGATTACAACTAACCAGCTCCTTGCTACATACCTCAGGGTCATTCGTTTATATATACTTCTTTGGGGTCACTGGTATATATCCATCACATTTCTGACTTATTAACTTAGCCCTAAGCAAAGTTGATCCAATATGTAGATTACTTTTATAATATACATCACATCTGTGGCAAATAAATTACTTGCCAGTTCACAATACAAACCATGACACTTTAAACAACAGAAACACAATAATCCAATAAATGTGGACCAAATACATATAAGTAACAGTGTATGATTAGGAAAGAGAGATAGTGAGGTAGAAAAGAATGCACTTGCTAACACTGGATGAGTGCTTATAGCATTCTGCATGTGCAAATGCTTATGACTTGCCACAAAGTATATTATTAATAAGTTCATCATGTAGGCAAATTTGGAAATGCGAAATATACAAATAGTATGTGTGTATTCCTAATTTCACCTTTACTTCAACTTCTAGAGTCAATATTCAACAGAACACCACAACAATTTTCTAAAGCATGTCTCAAATCAGGTTGTCATCCAAAAACCTCAGAAGAGTCAATGTGAATTAATACATGCCAGAAGAAAATTAGAAAAGAGTCAATGTGCCAAGCAGTCCACTTATCCTCTGTGACAAAACCCTGGTTGACCCTCTAGCCCATCCCTGCAGCTCTCCTATGTCACCTTAGATTTCTTGTTTCTTGGTCTGGTATCCATTCCTTACCATTGGACCCTGTTCTTTTGTACCATTACAATACTCTCCCCTGAGAGCCCTCATGGCTCTCTTCTCCTTATCAAATCTCTACTCTGGACTTTCTCAGCTGTCTTCTCTGAAATAGCCCTTCATTTAATCCTTCCTTCCCTCTCTAATTTTCTCTACTTGGATTGCCAGAATCTGTCTCATTATAAATTTTGTTTGTGCACCAGGAAATCTAGATCCATGGTGAATAGGCACTGTCTTGTCTTTTTTTCTAGATGATATGACTCAAGATAAGTAGACTAGGGATTTTTATAGTTCCAGGAATAATAACAACACAGTCTAAACTGGAATGAGAGCCATTATAAGAAGGAATAGGAACTTAAAAACTGTATCTCTATACCTCACTAAGAAAGAAAAATTTAAATATCATTGTGAAATAAAAATTCAAAGCTAGCTATCAAATAGAAAAAAGCAATTAGTTACTTTAACTAGAAAATTTTTATAAATATCCTCTTCAAATTTTTGTAATGATTTTGAAATGTTTTTCATTACATTATAGTCAGTTTCTCACCAATACATCATTGTCAAGAGGAAACACTCATATAGTTTTGACTTCAAGGATTGAATATCAACAACTATGGATTGTTGAATCTCTTTTCCTGTTCATTACTTCCTTTGTTGTAATAAGTATGGACATTTGCCTACATGTATGCCTATGTACAATACATATTCAGTGATCACAGAGGTCATAAGAGGGAATTGGATCCATTGGGACTGGAGTTGCAGACTGGACTGCCCTGTGGGTGTTGGGAACTGACCAGGCTCTCTGAAACAACACCCAGTGGTCTTAACCACTGAGATATTTCCCCACCCCCATGTACATTATTTTCTGATAAAAAAAATTACTCATAGAAAGACAAATACGATATCTACTCACTTGTAAGTCTACATTAGCTATTAAATAAAGGTCAATCATGCTGCAATCCACAGACCCAGAGAGGCTAAGTAGTAACAAAGAGGCCTGAGGGCAGTGCATGTATTTCTCATGGAAGGGGAAATAGAACAGATTTTGTGGGTACACTGGGGACAGATGAAGATGTGAACAGAAGGGATCTGCCATGGGAGAGTGGGGTAAAGGTGAAGAATACTAGAAAAGATGATTGGAATTGGGGATTGAACTATGTGAAAACCTAATGCGGTGAAAACTCCTTAAAATCTGCTAGATTAACTCTTGTGAAATCTAGTAATGAGATTATGACCCTGAGCAGGTCATCTTCTGTAACTAACAGTGGGAATAGGACATCATTGCAGAGACAGAACCTTTGCTTTTCAGTCTGCCCTGTCTCCAGGACATACTGGGGCAATGATGATGCAGAATTTATGGGAGTGGCTGATCAATGACTGGTCCAGCTTCCCCTGACGTTGCCTGAATGGCCAGCAAACAGAGGCAGGACAGCCCAGAAACCCCAGATAGAAACAAACAAAACTGGGGAAGAGGAAAGGTGATGAATAAATGGTTCTTATGATGTTCTGCAATGCTCGTGGGTCGGTGTCTAGCTTAGTTGTCATTGAAGGGGTGTCAGCCAGCAACAAATGGAAGCAGATGCAGAGACCCAAGTTCAAGCACTAGGCAGAGCTGCAGGAGCCCCTCAGAGAAGGGAGAAGAGGGATATTAGGAGCCCAGGGATAAGGAGGACACAACAAAAATACAACCCACATAGTCAAACAAACAGGGCTTGTGGAGGCTCACAGAGACTGATGCAACAACCTGTGTGGATCTGAAATAGGTCCTATGCATACACCCTGTGTGGAGTGATGCTTTTGGGGGACTTGGAACGGGATGTGTGTCTCTGAGTCTTTTTCTTATGCTTGGAACTCTTTTCCTCCTGCTGTGTAAGACCATGTTATGGGGTTTGTGCTCAATCATATTGTGTCTCATTAGGTCATATTCAGTGAACCTGGGATAATGCTGGAAGGCCTGCCTATTATTTTTCTTTGAAAAAAAAACAGAGGAGGAGTTGGTGGAGGGAATTGAGGCAGGGGGTGGGGGGGAGACTGTAGTTGGGATGTGGTGTATGAGAAAGAATAAAATTTGAAAAAAGAAGAAAATCACTCATAAATACCATCACTCTTTTAAAAAGAGATAATAATCACGGTTTATAGTAAGAAAAGTAAATAGTAATTAACTTTAGAAAATCTACTCATACCCTGTTTATTTTGGCACCCTTGATGAGTAGAGCAATACATAGATCTCTACAATAAACTCTATTGAAAACTAGACCTTATAATGGCTAAGACATAGTTAATATGTGAAATCACTTTGTTTTAGGGTGTGCGACTAGCTTAAGCTATATTCAACACTGAAAGTAAAATGTATATCAGTTTGCTCAAGTATAAAGTTAATCCATATGATCACATACCAATTGCATGAGTTTTATCAACCACTTAAAGTAGGCTCCAACATGCCCTCAAATTTAATAAATAATGTCAGTGAATCAGAGTCCCATTTCACCAGTTTCCAAAATTTTATATGAAAATCTAAATCATTTATGCAGTCCATAATTGCCAAATGGATTCTACAATGGTGAATTTTACCCAATAAATGAAAACATATCTCTTCCTGAAGTTAAACAGATTTGACAGAAGGAATACAATGTCTTACATCAAACAAAGCAACATAGAACTTTCTGGATTGTACTTCATCCTTTAGATGCAGACTAGTCCAATGAAATCTCAGGAGAGTTTCTTATTTTTGCTATAAAGATCAACAGCTTACATGTTGACTTCTTCTCTTTTGAGTTGTGGCAGGTATGTTTTCTGATTAGTGATAGTTCACTAAGTAATACTCAGACATTAAGAAGAACACAGTTATATTCTTTTTAGGAAAATGGATGGAACTGGACATTATTATGTTAAGTGAAATAAATATGTACATCATGTATCTGAATCATTCAAAGAAAGATACTCTTTTTCCTGGAATATTTAAAAGTAATTTCTGATAAAGGTGAAATGAGAAGACTTCAAGATAAACTATTAACTCCTTTGGTATGCTACTGCAAAATATGCTATTACCTACTTTGGCACATTCAAATTTTCAGTAATAAAAATATTATCAATAATAAAAGTTAAATTTAAAACTATAATTTATTCACAAAAGATTGTAGAAGCACTATTTTCTTAGCCATCTTCTGTGGGCTGGAGAGATGATGGCTCAGCAGGTAAGGGCACTTACTACTCCTGCAGAGGACTCAGTCTTGACTCCTAGCACCATATGGAAAAGCTCATCACCATTGGTAACACCAGACCTAGAGAATTCCAATGCCCCTGGTATCTGAGGATACCCACACTCACATGCACATCTTCCCAAATACACACACACACACACACACACACACACACACACACACACACACAGAGAGAGAGAGAGAGAGAGAGAGAGAGAGAATTTTAAAATAAGTATAATATTTTTATAAGTTTGTTATTGGAAACCAGCCATTATTTTTAGTTACTGTATTTTATGTACCTGAAAATTGAATTCCTGGGCCAATCCATGCAAGCCTGTGAATCTTTATTTCATATTTACTATTGCTAATGTTCAGTTTAGTTCTACATTTAAACGTCTTCTGTAGGATAGCTTGAGTACCTAATATCCTCATGTGAGGCTTTGTCCATTTTTGCCCTGAATTCCACAGTACTGATAGAAGGAAATTTAACTGTACCACATGCAGAGATTAACTAGCAGTGATAATTCTTGTTCTGTGAACACATCACAGTACATAGTGTCTTCTTTAGAAAGCAGTTAAGTTAAAAATTTATGTTAAAAATGCAACAGATGAGATAATCTGTAATTTCCCAAAACAAATCAAATCATGGTTTCTTTTCCATAAGATGAATGTTTGTATGCTCTCCTATGGAAAGGATTTATGAAGTTTAGGAATCCAATATTACTTCCCTAGATCAACAACCTTAATGCTTTATAAATATTACATCAGAGTCTTAAAGTACAAACATATCATTTAAACCACATACTCCAAAATATTACAGATTTTCTTCCTTTCTAAATTTATAAGGACAGACACTATAGTCACTAAAATCCTATACTTTTTTCTCCTTATTTCAATCAAATAAAAATCTTTGTATGATAGAATAAGATTATGCCTTTTGCATGTACTTTTAAGCAATGTCTGGTCTTGTTCAATTTTTTTTGAAGGACGTGTCAATATAGAAAGTCAGAAAAATAAAAATGAATGATAAAAGCCACCTACATTTTCTGTATATTAATAAAGAAAGGCTCTTAATCATATTTTATGGTAATTTGAATGGGAAAGGTCTCCCTGGGCTCACATATTAGAACACTTGATTTAGAGCTGGTGGTGCTGTTCAATGTTATAGACCCTTGAGGAGGTCAGCCTTAGAGGCAATCTTTGAAGGTGTATCCTGTGACCACCACTACCTGATTTTTTTTTCTGCTTCCAGTGTGTAGTTGGAAATATGATCATCCAGCTTACTTCTCTTGTAGGCAAGCCAGATTTCTAATTACATTTCATTGGTCAGAGCTAGCTATATGTTGCTACCTCACTGGTTACAAAACTGATCATTGAAAAATCTAGTTGTCTCTTTTATTGCAAAAAAAGTGAGATTTGTTGATCAGAAGACATGCTCTTTTACAAAAAGATATAAAATATATAAAACAAAATAATAAACTTTATATTTAACTTTATATAAATATTTAAATATATTTATATTTAACTCAATGTGACATAGGCACATTTAAGGGAATGGAAGGCCCACCACCCTCAGTTCAGCCAGACAGTATCTGGAATACAATAACCAAATGATTTCTAGAGAAAATCCTTAGTACATATATCCCAGGAACCCATTTTGTTGGAAGGATTGATATTGATAGGAACAAGATGTGGAGCCACCATTGGACATAGACATGTTGAAACTTTGATGGTAGACCATGATTTTGTGATGATATACAGATTAATAGAAATGGGTTATATTCAGATGTACGAGTTAGCCAATAAGAAGCTAGAGCTAATGGGCCAAGCAGTGATTTCATTGTATTACAGTTTCTGTGTGATTATTTCAATTCTGGGTAGCCAGGATGAGCAAGTGCCTCACTGCAATAGAACAGTCTACAGAGGAGCTGTCTTTGGGCATCGTTCTAACTTTGCCATATCCTCTAGCACGTCTAGTGTACTACAGTCATTGATTTCTTTTCAGCTTTTCACTAACACTAACCTCTCTAATGACAGGCAGTGTAAAAAAACAAAAAAAGAAAAAAAAAAGCCTGTCCAGCTGATTAAACTGAAATGAGGCTGAAGCTTGAATTTAAAGTTATTTTTCCTTAAAACTTTTATTTTAAAAACTACAAAGTTGACAATGCAAGCAACTTAAAATGCTAATGCCTCTGACTTCTTCAGAGAGCAGCTGCAGAAACCTATGCTAACATCAGCTAGGTCTTGTGTACAAGGAACCAAGCCGGGAAGGCTGGAAACAATGACCAAGGGTAAGAAGGTTGTGTCTTTTAGCAGTCATGCTCTTTATCATCAAAACTGGGTTAATTATGGGAGTAATGATTTTTGGAAGAAAATATTAATTTCTCTTGGTAAAACAAACTTAAAATTTTGGCATCTTTTCTACAGTCTTATGATCATTCCTCCATAGGTGCTTGAAGCTTGAAGCAAACTTAAGAGGCTATTTAAGTGTGACCTATATAAGATGACACCACACTAATGCAATGTGTCCTTTTATTTTTATTGCGGTATATAAATGAATAGTGCCTGATAATGAGAAATAGGGAAGCTTTTAAAGGTATCTCTGTTAGCATGAAACTATCAGCCTCTTTGCATTCTGGGAGGGTGCTGTATTTCAAAAGGAAGAGGTGCAGTATCTCCACGATGCTTTGTTTCTTGGAACTTATGAGCATGGTTTAGCTTTCTATGTTAACTCACTTCTCTAGCTCGCTGTCAAATTGATACATTTGATGGAGTCCCAGCTGGGAGATTACCTCAATCACATGAGCCTATGGACATGTCTGTGGAGCACACTTGATTGATAATTTATATAGGAGGACCTGCCACTTATATAAGAGGCAATACCACTGCTAGGCAGCAGGTCCTTGGCTATATAAGTTAACTGAGCAAAAGCTGAGAAGCTAGCAAGCCATTAAGCAGCTTTTCCCAGGCTTCAATGCTGCCCCTCCTTCAGTTCCCTGACTTCCCAAATGCACAGTTTCCTCCTGTGAGTTGTTTTGAGTCATGATGTAAACAAAGAGTAAATTAGAGCCATAGCCATCTTATGAACACTTATCACAGCCTAAATCATCTCTTCCTACAAAATGACCGAATAGCCTCAAACCTGTGATGAACATAAACTATTTTTATCACTAGAATTTCAGTGCCGTAGGAAAGAGTGAGTGTTATGGACTTAAGATGAATAACCAAATTTACCATTGGGTTGAAACAGGAAAATCAAGAATATATTAGAATATACTAGTAAAGAATTGTGAGGCCAGAGTGAGCTCTAGGATAGTCAGGTAAATACAGAGAAAACTTGACTCAAAAAAAAAAAAAAAAAAAAAAAAAAAAAAAAAAAAAACCAGCCGGGCGGTGGTGGCGCACGCCTTTAATCCCAGCAGCACTTGGGAGGCAGAGACAGGTGAATCTCTGTGAGTTCGAGACCAGCCTGGTCTACAAGACCTAGTTCCAGGACAGGCTCCAAAGTCACAGAGAAACCCTGTCTCGAAAAACCAAAAAAAAAAAAAAAAAACCCAAAAAATAGATTTTTATGCAGATACATGATTAAAATATTGGTCAGTGTTTAGAAATTTTCTTTACCAGAGCAAGTTGTAAAAATTGGAGTAACAAAAAAAAAATTGGAGTAACCAATAATAGTTCCACGACATGAAGTGTAAATTGATCAGGATGCTGAAAAAAATCTTAAATTTTAATATAAGAAAACGGACTTTCTCAGAAAGGTGTGCTAGCAGTAGAGAGGTGATGAAACACAGGACTGAGCCACAAAGCTGTCATATAAACTCTTGATTTACTGCCATCTAGTGGAGATTTAATTTCTGTTTTCTATTGACTGCCTAACCAAAATCAAGTCTAACTTTCAACTCTGCAGATTCTAAGTAATAAACTGTGCCAGCCATTTCCAGTCTGTAGAGAGGTCACGCTGTAGCCACAGCACCCCAGGCACTCCTCTGAAGTCCTAACTCGAATACAGCCATAGAAGATACACTTTCCTATGTTTTATGTTTGGGCTCATTAATTGAGTTTAATGACCTTACTCGTAACAAAAGAAAAATATGTTGGAAGATATTCATTCATCAACATTCAACTACATCCTCAACCACATTCATCATCCAGCGAATGGATACACTAAAAATGTTGATTTACCAATGTCACACAAATAGCTGGTGTCATGCTGGTTGCAGAATCTATCCTCTTCCGATAAGTATTCTCATTGAAATATTTCACTGGGAATAATGGAAGCATTCAATTCAAATTTCAGTTCAAAGCAGCAGACTTTGAGTTCAGTATTCTCTGAACAGAGAACAAAGTTGATTCCTCTCTAAAGCAGGTTTATGAGTTTGGCCATTTTTTAAATGGTCATGACCCTACTACCATTTCCCTTGTACTATTTGAAACCTGGGTGGGAATGAAATAAAAAACTAAATCAGTATAAGTGGGGTTTTGGCTTTAAATTGTAACCACTGTGAGTGACAAACTTCACCTTGAGTTCCTTAAAAGTAATAATAGAAAAATAACGTGTGTATGGTGTTCTTCCCCTCTTCACACTTGGTAGTAGAGGCAAAAGAGAGCTACTAGGCGATTGCAAGAACTGTCATTTTGTTTTTAAAACTAATTATGCTGGCATGCAAAGAAGTACACTATTGTCCTGGGTGAGTGTCCCAAGAGTGTGTGTTTCTCTAGCTCAACTCACTCATCGGGAACGGATAGGACGCATAAGGGAATGAATGAAGAGGAACCAGACTCATAGGAGGTGGTCACTGCTCGTTTGTTTTTCTGGCTTAACATTTACGGAGCGGAAGATGATCATTTTTATGTGCTAGAATGAAAGATCAGATTTCATAGCAATACGATGAAACAGGAGAAAGAAGAATCATTAATTTAGCAAGCTTCTTGATCGGATGGAAAATATAACCTAGAATCCTAATGCTAAGAGGAAACATCACTCACTCAGAAGCAGGAAGGGGTATCTGCATTCAAAATAGTACTTGTTTGACAAACCTCATTTGATTTGACGTGTGAAGAAAATATTTTTTTGAACTGAAATGAGATATGCATATTTTATCTGTATTTATTCTTTGTTATAAATTTGCAATTTTAAAATTCAGGTTTTTAAAGTAACTATCTTATAAATTTCTTATTTTTCATCCACATAGGTGTCTCTGATAATAATCTCTGTTCCAGCAGTATATCTTCCACTGTTTAGCATCAAGATATACCATGGGTAATAGAATGAAATTTCAATATTTTTAAAAAGTGTTAATAAATTTTAAAGCGTTTGTACAGCAAAAGAAAATGATTTAGCATACAAAATGATGCCTTTCATATTTATGCTAGAGAAAATGTTACTTTCATGACCACAATTCTTCCTAAAATTGAAATTAAAAAAAATGGTTCTTTTTCTGAGGAGACCACAAATTGCTCCATGAACTTGGGCAAGCCAAAGATCATTTCGTTCCCACACTTTGCTTTGCACATTTGAAAAATAATGGAATTAAGCCATTATCTTCAATCTGTGTCATATTCTGCATGGTTCTGAGTTTATTATGTGATTATTCCCATTTTTAGGCTTTATGAAGACATAAATAATAAAATAACTTGCTTCCCCTGAAGATAAATAATCTTCAAAGTCCAGATCCATTTCAAATGATGAAATATGTATCTTTGTATAAAAGACAATGATCATCCTTGATGAAATAAATGACAAATTTTCTTTGCACAATTTTTAAAAGTTATTTGAACAACAGAAAATGTAACAATTACCATGAAAATTGGTTTTCTAAGAATCTTGTTTGCTAAAGTAAATACAGAGTCATGAACGACTGTCTCAATTCCCAGAGAGACCCAAAACGCAGGTAAGATAATGAAAGAGAGGAAGGATAATGTACCCAGTAGGAGTTCATAGTATAAAGCAAATCTACTTTATGAATCAGACTTACCGTTTTATCACCCACAGTCCAGTAGCTGGTGCAAATTAAAGCAAGGTAGTTATTAAATGCAACTGTAACGATTATTTACCCACACAAGTTTTATAAAACAGCAGAAACTTACAAGTAAAACAATGTTCTATTATTACCTCATTATTACCCATGGTTTAACATTCTTTAATTCTAATTACTCATGATCCACTTCAATCAAAATGCATTACACATAAGCAAGCTTGACAGTATATATCTGTAACTCCAGTACTCAAGAGGTTAAGTAGGAAGATCATGAGCTCAGAGCCAATCTGGTCTATATAGAGAAACCCTATCTCAAAAGCATGTATATAAAGCACAAGACATAAACAATCTACAATTTTTAATGTGCTGTATCAGCAGCAAGATACAATATTATAGTACTCATTTCAGCCTACCCGGCATGTGAATCATTCTCTTTTCATCTTTCCAAACATTATGTTGTATATACCACTTGATCATTTGTCACTTACTAGTCATTTTGATAACCAGATGGAATGCTGTGGTAACTCAATGACTGCATCCATATAAGTGGTAATGTTGGAAATGTTGCTACAATTATGTAGTTATATAGTTTATTATGCTATTATTTATATTATTATTGTTAATAATACTGTTATTATTTTTAATGTGCCTATTTTATACATTAAACTAGAGATAGCCATATGAAGAAAATAGTGGTGTTTGAATTATTCGTATTTTTATGATAAATCCAAGAGGAAACACTTAAGGGGGTAAGGTTTATTTGGCTCATGGTTTCAAGAGAATAGTCCAACATGGTGAGAAATGAATGGCAGAGCAGTTCCACTGAGATGGAAGTGAGCACGGGCTGCTTCTCAGATAGAACATTCACTAGAGAGCAAGGAGAATGGAGCCAGAAGAAGGATTAAACCACAACGTTCACAGTTCTACCCCTACAGACCCTACCACCTATGCTCCGTTACCTCCCAAAGCAATGCCATTACTTGGAGACCCTCACTGCACAGGACAGTAAGGATATTTCATATTTCAACTCTCAAACTCTTACCCTGGTCCCCACAGTTGGTTAATGCAAAATGCTTTCAATACTCACTGCAGTCTTAACAAATTCAACACTGTTCACATGTTCAAAGTTTCTACAGAGAATCAAGACAAACACTTTATGAATGCAGCTCTACAATAATAGAAACAAGTTTATTTTCTCAAACTCACAATGACACGGAGGAAATATCTCCACTCCAAAAGAGAAAAACATGAGAAAAAAGAAGAATTAGCAACAGACAAAAGCAAAAGCAAATTGAAATCCAGCAGAAGAAGATAGGTAGCTCCATGCCCCACATCTGATGTCTCACAGGTGGAACTGGTGGTAAAGTCATCTGTTCTTCAATGGGGTTGTGTAGCCCTGTACAAGATCCCTGCCACTTTAAGCACACACGGGCACTCTAAAGTGAAGTGCATCAGCTTCACCTGAAGTTTTCCTCAACCGGTGTTCCTTACTCTTGGACTCCCAACATCCTGGCATCTCCAATGGAACACAGAGTTTTAGCTTCTTGGGTCTAAATACAGCCATCTCAGGTGGTCCCATGCAGGGAATCTGGTGCTTCTGCATGTTGCCTAATTTCCAGGCATTTCTCTAGAACCTTGCCACAACCTTCTGAACTTATGCGAGTTCAGAATTCTTGCATTCTGAAAGATGTAGCACTATGTGTGTAGTCCCAAATCCTACTGCCAGGTCCCTGGTCCAAACTGCAGTGGCCTCCTCCTGCTTCTGTGACTGGCATTGGGAAAACATTTCTACAGGCACCCCTGTTTGAGTGCGGATCCCTGTGGTAACAGTTTGTTTCCAAAGGAATGCCATACAAACAGATCTTCACATTTATAACATGGAAGCCCTAATGGGTCGAGTTTAGCCTTTAAAGCATTCTTTCTGTTGTTTTAATGCTAAGTAAATGGATTCTCCTTGATGAAGCAAAGCATTAACAGCTGCAGCTGACAATCAGATGATAGCCCAAATGCCATGCTGTCCTGAACTGTCTTCCAAAAAGTAAGGGCATTCCAAAGCCTTCACTCCAATCTAACTCAAACTTTCAGGATATAACCAGAGTAAGCTATTGTGGTTCTTTCCCCAGTACAGTCTGTAACATCATGCAGGCTTTACTCTGCTTCAATCAGCATTTTTGGTCTCCTAGAATTATCAACAGAGTCATTTATTAAACTTTGTTTACAGCTTTCTGGGGGCTTTTCTAGCAAACATATCCAATCTATTCCATAACCATTCTACAAAAAGAGAAAATATCTAAGTTACGCAAGGTCCGAACATCAATGACACAATCCAGCTTCTGGAACCAATTTGTGTGTGCATGAGTGTTAGTTACTTTTATAATCATAGAAGTATTTGATAGATGGAATTCAAGAGACAAAGAGTTTATTTCACCTCGTGATTTTAGAAAAAAATAACGGCAGGGAATGCATGAAGAAAAGACTCCATGACAGCAAGAGTACATGACTGCATTTTCTCATGTGGTGGCTGAAGTTTGAACAAGACAAGAAGTAGAGATTGGTCACAAAGCCTGCAAGCCCATGTCCAGTTATCCACCTCCTCCTACAGTTGTAAATACAACCTCCCAAATCTCTGCATGACCAGCAGAGATTCAAATTTTCAAACATATGATCCTGTGGAAGAGCTTGCATATTCACATTTTAACAGCTATGTAGAGTTTGTTAATATCTTCTATTTCCGGTAGCTATTGAGGAGTTTGGAATACTTTTCTGTCAATTATTTGCTTTACTGTCATCTTCTTCAACACATACAATTATGTATCAAATACACTTTTTTTTCTGGATAGGTTTATGTCATCTCAAAACAGATACAGTCATTAGAGAGGAGGAAGTCACATCTGAGAAAATACTTCCTTAATTTGGGGCTAAATGCAAGAAATTTCATAATTAGAGATTGATGGGGAAGGCCCAACCCACTGCTGGTTGTGTTACCCCCGCGGTGCTGGCCGTGGGTTTATGAGAAAGCAGGCTTAGCAAAGCATGGGAAGGAAGTCAGTAAGTAGAACCTATCCATGGCCACTGCATCAGCCTCCGTCTCCAGGTTTCTGCCTCGAAAAGTGTTCCTGTCTTGACCACCCCTATGATAAACAGAGATGTGGAAAAATATAAACCAATAATCACTTTCCTCCCTAATTTGATTTTCCCCATGGGGTTTCATCATAGCAATAGTAACCTTAAATAAGAAATTTCTCAACATGTATTTAGTGAAAAAATTAACATCCCAGGTTTTTATTATTATTGATTTAGACTAGATTACTAATGGACATTGATATTAAAAATTAAGTTATTTTAAATCATATTTATTTATTGCATGGTTAATGCATATTTTCAAGACTCGTTTATTTCTCACCAGTAGTGGTGGTATATGATGAAAGAAATACGCTGAAGAGGCAGAGACAGGAGGATCAGGGTTTGAGTCTGAATTTGAGTTTGAGGACACCCTGGTCTACATACAGGCTTATGAAATGGAGAAATGATTCATTGGTTAATACACCTGCTATTCTTTCAGAGGATCTGAGCTAGGTTGATAGCACCTATGTCAGGTGACCTGCAATTGACTGTAACTCCACCTCCAGATGATGTAATGCCTCTGGCCTCGTAGGCACCTACCCCCTCATAAACATATCCACATATATACATACACACACCTACTCTTAATTAAAAATAAAATTAAAATTTTAAAATAAAAGTTATTTATCCCATAGCAACCATAGTTTCAATACCAAAACAGAGGTTGCAATTTGCAATATACAAATGTCCTTATTAAAAATTATACAGAAGTGCCGATCTGATGTTTCAGCAATTAAGAGCAATGCCTGCTCTTCCAGAGGACCCAGCTTCAATTCCCAGCACCTGCATGGTGGTTCACAGCTGTCTGTAATTCTAAGATCTACACATAAAGACATATATACAGGTAAAACTAATAAAATAAAAGATAATTGATAAATTAGTTTAAAATATTATAGACAAGGGCTGGGGAGATAGCTCAAAAGCTAAGTAATACAATTCTTACAAGATTCCGGGTTCAATTCCTAATACCAACTAGGCAGCTCACAACTACTTATAACTACAGTTCTAGAGAATCTTATAATTCTTAGGACCTCTATGGACTCTTCATACTTCTGGTAAGCATACATGCATTCAGGAATGCCCACACATACACATAATATTAAATAAGTATTTTTAACATTCTTTAAATAATATATGAGATTATTTAAAAATATAATTTAACCAGGCAGTCAAAAGTTAAAGTTATATTATACTAGGTATGCAATTTATTATTTAAATGAACTACTAGAAAAAAAGAAAATAGTTTTAAAAATTACCAAGATATGTGACAAACTAGAACTATCCTGAGGGAATGTTTATCCTCTCTAACATATTGAAGCATATTGCAAAAAAAAAAAAAAAAAAAAAAAAAAAAAAGATGTATATATGGGAGAAAAAAATCCCAGTTAGTCAATTCTTGATAGTTAAGTAAATCACAGAAGTGAAAATTAAGTAAGCATAGTGAAAACTTTACATAATCAATGTCCATCAATGTAGGAATATAACAGTATGTCGGCGCAAGATGAATGTCAGTTAAGAAGTGAAAAGCTAATAGTCGGGGTGTGGTGATATATGTCATAAATATAATCTCTTGGAAGGCTGAGTCAGGAAGATTTCAAGTCCCAGGCCAACCTGGACTACACAGCCTGACCCTACCTTAACAAGAGAAATAAATTGAAAGCTGAGAACATCCTAATGCCACCAAAATGATGACAGGCACCATCTCTGGTGATATTTTATAGGACATTTCCTAATTGCTATAAATGAAAGAAGGCAGCAGGGACTGTTTTAAAGCAATACTCTTAAGTTACTTAAAGTAAAGTATGAGGGCTGGAGAGAGCATAGGAAAATCTCATGCTGTGCAACCATAAGGACATGGATTAAGATCCCCTGCACACACATTTAAAGAAAGTCACAGAGAGTGTGCAGTTATAACCCTGGCAGTGGGACCTGGTCGAAGATAGTCGTATTCCATAGCTTGTTAGTCAACCAATGTGCTCCAAGTTCAATGCAAGACCATGTCTCAAAAACAAGTTAGAAGTTAGAGAACTATCAAGGAAGATGTATGTTATCTACATCTCTCCACAAACATGTGCACACAAGTAGTATATACAACACACCCACACAAAATCAAATATTACACACATGTAGAAAATGTTGAAAATAAGGTTAAATTATTTGCTTTTATGACACATATAAGTCAACAATTATATCTATATGATGGCAAATTTAATTCAATTATTCTGGCAATGACACCACAAAAATCATAGACACAACTTGAGAAAATAATAGAAAATATTAATAGATGAGAAAAAAATTGATTTTAAAAAACAGTACAGGTGTAATATTACAAGTGATTTTGCATTTGCTTGCCATTGTGTATCTGTTTGTCTTAAGGTCAACCACCAGAACCTTTGAGAACCGCTTGTCCTCACAAATATGTAAAGTTGTCAAAGGTGGAATTTAAAAAAGAAGTGGAGAAGCCGGGCGGTGGTGGCGCACACCTTTAATCCCAGCACTCGGGAGGTAGAGACAGGCTGATCTCTGTGAGTTCGAGGCCAGCCTGGTCTACAAGAGCTAGTTCCAGGACAGGAACCAAAAAAGCTATGGAGAAACCCTGTCTCGAAAAATCAAAAAAAAAAAAAAAAAAAAAAAAGTGGAGAGGAAGAGGGGGAGGGGGGAGAGGGAAAGAGACAGAGAAAAAGAGGAAAGGAGAGAAATGGCCATATCATCTTTAAAAACGCAAATAATTTTAGTCTGAGTCATGCTTAGGGTAGGATAAGAAAGCAATCTGATTTAATTAACTTACATTCATAATTGCTTGAACCCAGTGGAACTAATTGAAGTTTTGTTTAGAAATATAAATGAAAGTAATCTATCACTCTCCTAGAGTTTGCCTCCTCATAGTTAGCATTTTAAAAAATCTTTTTGCTTTCATTACACACTATTACATTAAACAATACATGTTTAAATATACACCAATGTTAACATGGATTTCTGATTTGAGTGTATTTTCCCCAAAAGAACAGAGATCACCACAGAACATCCCACTGACATCAAGTACAAAATTATTGGACACCAGATGCTTAGACTGCGGTCAAGATTTTAGGGATGCCATTGATTAGGGCCTAAGATCTGCTTGTTCCTTAGTGTACTAGACTTAAATATTAGGTAGACTCAAAGTTTTGTAAAGTATTTACATAACTGGTTCCATGAATTTTACATGTAAACTGGATACTCATATTTTTGTGGTATACAAAACCCTAAGGGAAGAGAAGTAAGATGAGTTGAAGTTATTAGCTTCCCGTAGCTATGAAAATTATGCCACTATGATTAAAAGACTCCCCACTTCTTAAATAATAAAGCACAGGAAATTATTTGTCTTCATCAACATGAAAAAAAAAAGAAGTATTGAAACCCCAGAACCTTTAAGCTGGATGCTACTCTAAACAGGAGAAAAATGAGGCAGAGAGAAGTTGTGTAATATGTCAAAATTTATGGATCTAAGGTTAAGGGGTGTAGAATCAGAACCCGGCACCTAGCCAGGGTTCATACACTCTTAAACTTAAACTTCTACACTATTGAGCAGAATTGAGTGATTGTTCTATAGTAATCAATAAATCAATACAATTCTTAATATCATTAACTCTTATTTTTATTTTGTATACAAATAAGCATTCTGACATTCCTTAATTACTTCATCTATCATGTAGTTTCTTTATAAATCCAAAAAGCCACGAAATAATCTGCTCTATCAATATAGCTATAAAAAATTAATTTTGAGAACTATAAAAATAATTAAATTTTGAAAGAAAAAATAATAAATCTTATTGAAGGGCAGACTTTAAATCACAGTGTAACTCTGAAAATTACTAGTGAGACCTCAGCACGACATGGATGGATCTAGGGTCTGCCATCACAGACATTTCTACTCCTGAACTTGTTGGATGTCCCAGTAGCTCTGTCTGGAGGCGTAGATGTCCCCATGACCGACAAACCACAGATAGTAAAGCCTAAACTCAAGAGAAAGTAACAAAACTCTAACTTCTATAGATTGTTTAGATGAAATCCTAACCTATGCAATAGAACTGGACACTTAAATGTGACCTATTCATTAACATATATTTGCATAATGGACAAGAATAACAAGGTTGAAGTACACAAGGTGAGGTTTATTGTTTGCTGGAAGGTGAATACACACAGTACTAAAGAAGAAACTGAGGAATAAATTGAAAAACACATTTGTTCTGTCCCTCAGCTCTGGCTCAAACATAGAAACCATTAGCATTAAACCTGAGGTTTTATTACGCCGTTTGTAATTAACACAAGATTTGTTTTTCTGCATCCAATGGGCTGTACTCTATTTTAGACATAAAATTTGCAGTCAGGATTTAAAAAGCCAAGCTACCTTCAATGTAGGCACAGTTATGGTTTAATGGGACTGTTAAGTAACATGCCACAATTAGTAAGTTAATAAGCATGAATTTTGTCATAAAATAGAAAATATATTCCATAATAAAATAACTTATGATAGAGAGGAAATTGAAATATTTTATCTAATAAATATTTTTAGTAATTCATACTTTAGGGATATTTTACCTTATATTCATCTGCTACTTTCTCTATTTTGAAATTGTTTTTATATGTACTGTATTAAATGATTTCAGTAATTAAATAAATAATAAATTTCATTGGGACATCAACAGCATTCAATGTGTGGTGTAAGATATAAACTATATCTAAGTATCTAAATGAACAAACATACATTATCAGATGAAATATGGCAAAACAGTGCCTATCCTGGTAACTAGATGGTAAAACTCAGGATATTAACTTTTCAGTTTAGGTGCATTGTTTATAAAGATAGCTTTATAGGTTAGAATACTTGATTTGAAATCAGATTTGTTGATTATTAGACATGTGATGTTGAGAAATTACTTAACCTTTTGAAGTTCAGGTTTCTCATCTGTGAAATGCTGCTGGTACTTGAAAGCATGTTTTCAGAACTCAACTGACCACTTAGTACTGGACGGCCAATTAGTGAGCTTTAATGAAGATTGAACAGGTTATTTTTAAGAATATATATATGCATAAAACAACAATTAAAGAAAGGAGGGGCCATGAATTTAAAAGAAGAAAAGGGGAAAGGGTTTGAATAAAGGAAAGGGAATAGGGGAAACTAAGTGATTATATTATAATAATATAAAAAATAAACAAAAGAAAAAATGTTAACCTAACACGATGAGTTTGAGTTGGGAATGAAATGAAATACTCTAGTTGAGAGTATGGCCCACGTTATGACCTGAAAACAGTAGCCATCAATCTATATCTTTTTGTTTCTCTTCTTATATAGTGTCCAAGCATAATGAAATTTTACATCACCAGCATCAAGATGTTAGTTTCAGTATATAAAAACACTTTATGTGCCTCAACGTATTGGGCATTGCACTTAATACTGACCATGTTTTAATGGCTTAATAGAAAGCAATCCCATTGTATGCATATACTTTAATCCAGTGTCATCTAATACTATCCCAAATTAGAAAGAGCTAATCTGTCCTTTGCCAGTTTATCTAACAATTTTGCTACATAAGTATGTATCTCTACTTTCATAAGTCAATAGTTAATTTTAGAACAAAAATCACAGATCATGATATTACGGTGCCAACATAAGGGGAGAGATTTCATTACTTTTCTTTAGTCTATTATGACTTCAATAAGTTTAGAAAAACAATACTATTTAGAGGTGCTATCTCAAACCATGACGTAAGTCAATTCCTCTCTGGGTAAGATGCTCCACATCTACTCAGCCTCTCTCTGTACTCTGAGGCATAATTTGATTAATAGAAGATGCTGCTCAGACTCAATTCTTTTTACTGTCTTTGAGAAGTATTTATCCTGAGTGGCCACAAGTTAGTTCCCTGTATCCAAAAGCTTCAAATTCATCTCTCTCTATTGTGAAAATGGAAACATTTCATTACTAAGATAATTGGAGATCTTAGCAGCGTTAAAAGTGTTAAAACAGCATGATCCATTTCATTGTTCATTTTAAATAACCAAAACCCAAACATATTTGACCAGTCCTATACCTTATTAATAAAAGTCACTGGAAAGTAAACCCATATGCCAGATTCATACCTTTAAAAATAAAAGCTAAAATTATTTAATGAATATTAGGAGAATGAACTATTCGTGCTGATTACATCATAGTATTTTTTTAAAAAAAAATTTCAATAAGATCTAGTCTTCTTTTACATCCTGCTACAGAAACCAACTCCTGTACAGAGCGATCAGTTACATCAGCAAACACAGTTTCCAATAGTCTTGAATGATTATGGAACCCCATTTTGCTGGCTTGTAAAGAAAACGTCATTTGGCAGAGTAAAAATATATTGGGCCAGTCTTGCTAAGTACTAAACGCCAGTTCAGGCTATTCCTGGAACTTGAAAGTACGTATTTAGAACTGCGGAAATTTTCTTCTCTTAAGTTTTACATAATACACATTTCTTGCTGATTTCTACTCTTAAAATTTTTATTTTTACAAATAAATAGCTAGTTATTTTGTTTGCATTTCAGAACACATGCGAGCCGACAGTTTGAAATGGATTTCCCAAATCTAATGACAACAATTTCCAAACTTCTTAACAAGATCATTGCTCAGCAAGAAATTAATCTCAGTTTATCAGGAGTACCACAGTCTAAAGGAAGCTTACAGAGACAAGCAGCACAGAATCAAATACTTTTGGCCTCGTGCAATCAGGTTATGCTAAAACATCCAGAAAAGCTTTCAAGGGTTATCATACTAGAGTACAGATATAAAATACATGTACTAATTTTAACATGATAAAACTCAAGAGTCCATAAATCCTGACTTCCTGAACCTTGTGCGCACTTCAACATTAATTGCTAAACTTTCTTTTGTAATTAACTTCTCCATGTAATTAATAGTAGAGTTTGATACCATAATTTTCTTACTGTGGTTACTTTGCAATTAAGCTAGACAAAGTTCACTTTTTTTTAAGTTTTAAACCATCAAATTCCACGAGTTTAGTTCTGCATTTGAAACACAAATTGTATTATATTTTCCTGCAATTGGTTATTTCACACACACACACACACACACACACTCGTGCCAAAAATAACAAATAAAATGCTGCTCCTCTGTTCTAAGCATCACTGTGAGGTTCCACCATAATCAATGGCACAGCATAGAAAAGGTAGAAGTTGACACGCAAGGTACCTAGTGGGAATAAATGAGAGCATACTAACAATCTCTGTAATCTTTGCAATTTCTGTAATGATTTACAATGCATTTATAATTTCTTAAATGAAACAGAAATTCCAAACTTGGGAATATAATTTATGATCCACAGATCTAGAGGCTCAAGGTCAGTTCAACGTGGACTCTGCCTACCAGTGTCTAGTGGCACAGACGTATATATGTGGCTCTTGAAAAATATTGACTGCCACAGATGCAGGGGTGGGAGTAAGAAGAGAAGGGTGGACAAGGGACAGATCTGGCTCTGATTTGGAAAGATTTTACAGACAGCACAGTTAACCAGCTGCTTGAAGCAAACGGGGAATTCAATGGTTAAGAAGTAGAAATATATTCCAGAGAGAAAATCCTAAGGTGGAATTGAGTGTTTACTTTCCACAGTTAAGGAACATGGAAATAAAGCCAGTGATCTGATCAAGTTCACAACAAAAGAATCAAAGCCATTACTGGAATTGACACCTAAGGCAGAATGGCGTTGCTCCATAGGTCCATTGCCTTCCAAAGCAGAGACAATTCCTCTGCCTGCACTGTGGTCTCCACCCTTAGCTAAAGCTCCATGTTGCCACACCTTTTACAGGAGCAGCTACAGACCCACAGAAAAATCACAGACAAACAAGTTCTCATAAAACATTATATTCTAGAGATGTCTATGCAATGAAATACGTTTAGGTGTATTCCCTTCTTTCCCTTAGACCCTATTCTCCATCATTTCCAATGGATAGGAGTTGGTGCTGTTGTCCCATGGCATGCTCAATAAAATCTGATCCATTTCTTTCAACCTTTCATTTTTTAAGATTCAGCTTGTCGAGCATTCCCAATGCTAAGAAATCGTAATTCATAACATAGGGGAGGTTGCAGAACTTTGGCTGAGGAGGTTGTGCAGGTGTTATTCCTTAAGGGGGACAGCTGTGACTGTCCATGTGAGTAATGGCTGTGGGTGGCTGGCAGCCAAAAGTTCTCTTACACCAGAATGTACAAACCATTTTCCTACCGAGAGAAGGCCCCCAGTAGGATAATGTATTATTACACATGATTCAAATTACAGGATCTGCAGCAGGGGAGCTCATGACTGATCCAGGACCGTCGCCCCCTGAATACTGATGACGGGATGATGGAATGCCTCATGAATGAAACGGGCCATGGGTTTCTTGTCTAAACCCTTCGTGTGACTATGCCTATCATTGTGCTCACTAAGCTTCTTAAATGAATTGTGCACAGTTATGAAACCTTTGTTGGTGTTATTAAAATTCCATGTCTTTAAATATTTATATCCAAAGCATTCTCTTAACAAAAAAAGAAAAAAAAAACAGATAATGAAACTTTACTCTCTCTTCTAGACAAGCACATGCCTTTAATGCCAATAATGCAAGAAATATATGAATTAATAGAAATCACATTGAAGTGTGTCCCAGTTTCTCTCTCTGGGAGTCTGTAACGCAAAGAGAAATCTTCACAAGCCACATGTTTTGGATGCTTTAAGTCATCTGCCGAACAAAGTACTTTAACCCGGACCAACGAAATAAAAATGTTCATGAGAGCATTGCGCTTCCAAAGGTTTTCTGTACCTAAATGAATTCCTTCGTGACTATGATTTCATTTGCTCAACTCTGGTTATATAACGAGCCCATAAATTCACTGAAGGTATTGCACTCTAAATGGAGATCAGGCGTTTTCAGAGAAAAACGTTAAAGCAGCTGTTACAGATTATGCCTCCCGCAAAACAAACGGCTGTGTCATATTCTGAAATAACATGGAAGCTGTTCTCTGCACCCCCTTTCAAGCTGGTTCTTGTATTCAGTATTTCTAGTAAATGGATGCAAATCAGGTGCATTGTGCTATGAAGAGAAAGGGGGAGATTTGTCCAGAAATGACCTCAGTTCTATTCATTAATAAAATGACACGAGGCCCAAGAGCAGTGAAGAAGGAAGTCTAACAAGACTGAACTTTCCTCCATGGGACAGATGTACATGGACGCTTTCCTTCGAGAAAGCACTGTATGTAAAATGGCCACTGCAACATAAAATCTTCAAACATGAAAAGGACTTCTAAGACGCAGATCGCTAAAAAAAAAAAAAAAAAAAAAAAAATCACAGCTTCCATGGCAGTGAACCCCCTGATTCCCTATGATACTGTACAGCTGTTTGCAACTTGGAGAAAATATGTATTTCCTTGGAAGCGCCATCCGATAAATAAGCAAAAGTTTAAGGGGTTTCTAAGAGCTTTTTTTTTCTTTAAGAAGGAGAAGATAATATTTGTGAGACTAAAATAAACAGAATTGCACTCAGAGCTGCTTCTGTAACTGCAGACACCATTTGGAGGGTGAGTAAGAGCTACCAGAGGGAATGTAGCCACATTTTTGCATAGCGTTTTAAATTATGCCAACAGAATAATTAATGGAAGGACCTATTATGGGGGGGGGGCGGTAACAGGAAAAGGGGAAGGCTATGTTAAACAAAGTTCATTACTGCATGATGTAAATGAGTTTCTCACCCGTGATGTCGCTGATTGGCTGAGCTGCAGGACTGGCTTCAAGCATGGCCGGATTGGTTGCTAGCTCTTCTGGTGTCTGCCTGCTTGGGCAGCGGTTGAATCAGATACTTTCTGTCTCTCTTGTTGTCGTTTGAAGCAAATCTTGTTCAGCCCAGCTGTGTCTCCATAGTAGTGGCACCCTAAGAGAGAGTCTCCCTCCTGCTTCCCACAGCTCGTCTCTGAGGCCGTCGTTGCTGTGTGAATACCAGCCCTTGGCACGAAGCCCAGACAGCGTTTTCAGATCCATCTATAACACACACATACAAAAAGAAAAATAAAAAGCAGTTCTTTCATCTGAATTGCATCCTAAGGAGGATTAAGACTTCTATTGCTACTGATTTGTGTTCTTTCAATTTGATGGTTAAAATCATTTCTGAAATACACTATCTTCTCAGCTACAGCAGAATACCGTTGGTTAAAACTTGATAAAAAAAAAAAAGCGGTGGGGGAATCCCCCTTTTCCCATGTTTACCTTGATTACAGAAACATACTTCTTCATTTTCTTCTTAAGCACCACAACTGATGCTTTTGCTCCCCTACCAGAATTTTAAACACTCAGCAGATTTCTAATTACAGCCGAGTCATTATTTTCAGGTTAAGACGTGGGATCTTAATTAGCATTCCTTTTTAGCTTTTCAAAATGAGACAGGGCGAGAAACAGAAAAGATCTATGGGGAGAGAGAGAGAGAGAGAGAGAGAGAGAGAGAGAGAGAGAGAGAGAGAGAGAGAGAGAGAGAGAGAGAGAGAGATCTGTACAGCTTTTACAATTGAGCTGATTCCCCCTCCCTTCCAGTTCTCCCTACACACACACACACACACACACAGACACACACACACTTGCAAAACAATGCAGTCATATGAACTTTACCAGACAATGGAGTACCTACAGGCTCTCCCCTAGACAAGTCCTTTATAACCAGCCAGTGCTATGTGCTGCAGACAGTGGCCAATCGGCAGGCTCCTTTCTGCAGCAGGGACACAATAGGTGCATTGGCCACACTGTCCTCCTAGACCCTGACAGCAGTTCAGGTTCATTTATTGTACACTGGAAGGCACATATGTCTTTAATATTCACTGTGAAATTATCGGTGTGGCTGCCTTGCTTTCACTGTGATTACACCAACCTAATTACTGCGCAGAAGCTGCAGGAGCACCGTCTGCACTGAATGACGCATAGGCATGCATGCCGAGAGAATATGCACGAACATGCTTGCTTATTTCAGTAATAAAATCCACTGATTATTTCCTCCCCAGAGCTTAATGCTTCCTCCACAACACTTGGGTGGACATGGCCGTCATTTTCCACTTCAAAGGAAAAGTGTGTGTGTGCGTGCGTGCGTGTGTGTGCGCGTGCGTGCACACGTGCGTGCACGTGTGTGCGATTTAAACATTAGTCTAGTCATTTATTGGTGTAAGCTTTGAGGGTGGAACCTAGTCAGCAAATAAAAGGTAATTAAGAACCTAAAGAATTCTTCTGTATCAGTAGGCATCAGAGTGGGAAGCTAAGTGAATCTGCGTGTCTCTCCACCGTCATGCTTAGATGCTGATTTATTTGCAATTCAATTGTCATGAGCATCTGCAGAAGCTTCATTTGTGCATTTCCATATCACATAATTATGGCATGTTTTGAAGCACTAATTTGACTACTTAAAAGTTAATTTTTGTGACTTTCCGCAAGATCAACATAGTCTGGCATGGTGTGCTGGGCAAGCCGCTGATTTTTAAGTGCACGTTGTATGTGTATACTCATAAACAAAACAACAGTATGACCACTGCTTCTGCAGCAGGGGAGAAGAATATGGGATCTGGCTCACAGAAGAGTGCATTTCTAGATGATACTGGCAGCATATAATAATCAGAAATAGACGTTTATGCATTTCAGTTAGATCCTCATTGTAAAATAGAGGATATGTGGAGACATCCCATATGCAAGTATAAGGACCTTGGAAAGTGAAGAAAATTTGAATTATTCGTGATCACCCACTTTTACTAAAAGAATAAGCATCTTGAAATGTAGTCTTATGACGTGGATCTTTGCAGATAAAATTGCATTTGTGTATGAATGTGTAGAATATCATGGAATGACTTGTGCTCAGTATTCTTATTATTTCATGATTTGAATATTTTGTTCTCCAAATTCAGATGGTAGCTTAAGTGCTACCTATTTTCTTAGGAGAGGTTTCACCAATGTTCACCTGTACTGATTGGGGTATTTGATTTTCAGCTCATGGTTCTCTAATTACGTATGGATCCATCATTACAGCGGATTCTAAAAGAAACAGTTACTCATTTATACCCAAATGAATAACGTTACGTATATAATACATTATACTCCATTACATAGAAGAAGAAACCATATGGCATTCTATGAATATTTATTTTATAGTCCTCTTTTGTAGTATTTGGAAACTTTCTATGAAATATGCACATAAGTAGCTTTTTTATATGATATTTCAATGTAGCATTTCCTTCGTGTTAGAGTAATCTGAAAAAAAAAAAACTCAGGTCTTCATGTTTATACTTCCCCAAATGATGTTTGAGTAAGAAGGAAGGGCTGGCAGTAGTGGCACAAGCTTTTAATACCAGCATTTTGGAGGCAAATGTGGAGAAGGATCTTTGTGAGTTCTAGGCCAGTCTGGTCTACAAAGTGAGTTCCAGGAGAGCTAAGACCGTCAAAAAAAAAAAAAAAAAGAGTATGAAGGAGAGAAAAAAACATCTACTAGTCTGAGAGATCACAAGGCTCAATCTTATAGAATACTAATAATATAAGAAAATATAACATTTTATTCCTAAACTGTTTCCTGCATTGAAGTAACAAGATCTGAAAAGAAAGGTATGAATTAGCTATTTTCTGCATAACTCTTCACTAGGTAGGTTGAAGAAAAAGGAAAAAATAGGTAATTTTTCCCAAGATATTTGATAAAACTATGAAAATCAATGTGTAATAAAATTAAATTATGCAGTTTTATCCCTCTTTCTCATGGCCCCTGCTCTTACATATCCATAAACATATGCATACACTTCACATATACATATAACACATATGTACAGCTATGACTGCCTTTGTTTTTCAAGATTATATAGTTAATCACCCTATTCATCTCAACTGTTTGACCTGGTAGTTCATTAGGAAATTTTAACAAAGTCAAGGATGCTGGAGAGATGACTCATCAGTTAAGAGCACTGATTGTGACTTCAGAGGATCTGGGTTCAAGCCCAACACCCAAATGGCAGCTCACAACTGTCTGTGGCTACAGTTCCATGAGATCTGGGCAGTTGTACATGCAGGTGGAACACCAATGTGCATAAAATAAAATCATATAAAAAGGAAGTCATAATTAATTGCTAATAATTTGCTAGCCATGAGAAATTGCAAAAACTTTAGTTACAGTAATTCATGGAATGTATTTGGGAATTGGGGGAGTGTGAGTGTGTGTGTGTGTGTGTGTTAAGGACTTCACTGTATATATATATATATCTGATCATCTTAAACAAATAAATATTTATAATCTAGTGAATATCATAAACAAGAGAACAACCATAATGCCCTGAGTCACGAAGTCAGACTAGTTACTAACATTCTCATTTGTGTTATCAGATAGATGTGAATTTAGCATTACTATTTCTAATTTTCTTCATACTTTAATCACAATTTAAAATTATGATATTTTGATGTATTCTTCAAATGTGAAATAACTTTACAATTGATGCTCATTTGGAATTGTTTTTACTAGAGAAGTTATAATTAGCTTACAGATGTAAAATTCATTTTAGATGTGACACCCAAAGAAAATTAGTAACTTATTTGGTCTATTTCCACCCTCATGCTGCCTTCCTTATTAAAAATAAGGCTCTGACCTGCTGCTGTCAGGATTGTCTTAATTGGCCGAGTTTTACTGCAGATAAGAAACCGATGGCCTCCTCCCCTAAGATCAAAGACACTCATTTATAAGATAACTGCACAGGGAATGCCAGTGCCATCTGCGTTCACAAGATGGAGGACAGCAAGCTCCTTTACGAAGATCAAAAGCATAACCTTTGATTTACAATCATGATGATCTCATCAAAAGAGTCACGTTAGCACAAATTGGCTCTAAGACTGTAAAATAACAGCCAGTCATCTTAACCTTATAAATAATACAATGGCTTCTCTAAGAAGAGCCAACTTGGAATGAGATGCGAATCCAAGAAATTAAAGCAGAGCTTGTAAGTCTCCTAAAATGACTCACGCTTTCAGAACAACTTCACCATGATTAATAGGTATGGAAAATATTCATAACATAATTAACATCGAGAAGTGCTCGATATGCCTCTGTCTCCACAATGACAAACATTCAGATCACAGAGGAGGATAAAGTTCTTCATCAAAATGGCTCTAACTCTAATTTCCCAGCTTGAAATTTCAATGTTTAGGTTTTAGAGTCTAAATGTGCAAAACTTTAAATGTTTAAAATTTATTATTTTGGGGGGGTGCTTGAAAAGCATAGGTTCATAACATTTTCTCAGGAAGATTTTTTTTTGTTTACATTTACATCAAGACTGTTAGTAGTGTACCCTTATGGATAAAGTTTAAAGTTTATTACATTACACTGCAGTTTTTAAGACTAATTTTCCTAAATAAGAACTCTATTTTTTTTAAAAAAAAAAAAAGGTACAGGACTTAAACAACTGTTAACTGATGGGCTGTAATCAGAATTTCTTATTATCCCATAAATTACAAGGAGTGGCAGAAAACTTTTTTTATTCTTCCTGTATTTAATACACTAATGTTAAAGTACATTTGTAAAGAGACAAAAATAGAGTGAATTGGCTGATTAACAGATGACACAGAAGCCAGAGAAACACTCACACTTGATTTGCTGTAATGGTGACATGTAAGTTCTCTAACATAATAACAACTGAGATTTTTCTACTAGAGAAAAATATGGAGACCTGTTCTTGAGATAATATATCATTTAAAAGTAACTTTGAAAATTTGTCTTGTTCAATTTCGATATGATGGCTGTTGTTTAATCTTACTCTATTTTATTTTGTCATGTTTTGTGTTTTGTTGTTATCATCTGCTTGAAGCCTGTTCATTTTCTAATGCAAAACAGAGAATGGATCTTGACAGGAGAGAGGGTGGGGAGGGACCAGGAAGAGTAGAAGGAGGGACAGCATTCATACTATATGAGGAAAAACATCCATTTTCAGTAGAAGAGGACATAAGAAAATTATGGAACTGAAAAACACAACACAACTTAAGAATAATTTCATTGTATTTAATAAATTACTAGGTTCAATAGACAAAAATATCAGTGAACTGAAAACGATCATGTGTGAGGGAAGACAGAGACTGCAAGAGACAGACAGACACTACAAAATGTTTAAGAATAATGCAAATTTGAAAATGTGAACCCATGAATAGAAAGAAGCAATATTCAAAGCCTTTCTCACCAAATATTTTCCAAAATGAAAACATAAATTAAATAAATAAGAAAAGTGCTTAACAGGAAAGAGATTAAAAATCACATTAATTGCTGGGCAGTGGTGGCACACACCTTTAATCCCTGTATGCAGGATGCAGAGGCAGTCAGATCTCTGTGAGTTCAAGGACAACGTGGCCTACAAAGTAAATTCCAGGATAGCCAAAGTGGTTACACAGAGAAATCCTGTCTTGGAAAAAAAAAAAAACAAAAAAAACCACATTCAATGATAAGAATCAGATGTATGAATGTACATGTAAAGTGTTCAACAGTAAAAGCCTACCGCATTAGAATCCTGTATCTGTTTAAAACATCCATCAAAAATGAAATCAAATTAACAAATATTTTTGCCATATAAAACTTTTATGCTCTTCACTGTACTAGAAAAATGACTAAAGAGTTCTTCAGATTAAAGAAAATAATCACAAAATAATATCAGAAAATAACCTTATTATAAATATAAAAATAATAAAAATGTAGTATTTAAAATTTGCCCAAAGAAAAATTCTGTGAAAAAAGACCCAAAGCTGGGGGGCATTAATGGAGTTAAATGACAACAGGGTTATTGTGTAACCAGAAGGGAAGTAAAGGATAGAGTTCACATAGGACATAAGGTCAAATATAAAAATCAGATCTGTAGGTTAATGTCTACAACACTATAAGAAAGCACATGTAAATAGTGACAGAAACAAAATAAAAGCATTAATATAAAGAAACTGAAGAGAAAGGATAAACAAATATAACTAAAAGATAGTAGCAAAAATAGCAATGTAAAGTCACTAATCCCAGGGACTAAAGTTAAATTTAAATTAAATTAAATAAAAAATTTCCAAGCAAGTTATAAAAGTTTGTCTGAATGAAATGTTGCTTGAACAGGACATAATTTGGGATAAAAGGTTGGTTATCTTGTAAGTAAAGACTGCAGAAAGATATATCTTTCAGCAACACATTAAAAAAAATCAGGTGAAGCCGGGCGGTGGTGGCACACGCCTTTAATCCCAGCACTCGAGAGGCAGAGGCAGGCGGATCGCTGTGAGTTCGAGGCCAGCCTGGTCTACAAGAGCTAATTCCAGGACAGGAACCAAAAACTACGGAGAAACCCTGTCTCAAAAAAAAAAAAAAAAAAAAAAAAAAAAAAAAAAATCAGGTGAAGGGTCAGAAAGAAGACTCAGCAGGTAAAAGATGCTTGCCCCAAAGCCTGAAAACCTGAGTTCAAACTCCTGGATCCTCATGGTGAAATGGAAGAGCTGTCTCCCTCATTCTGTCCTTTGACATCCTAACACACACACACACACACACACACACACCTAAATAACTGTGATCAAATATTTAAGCAAAGCTGACGAGATGATAATGATCCCAAAGTAAAAGTTATAGCAAGGAACATTATGGAAAATACATTTCAGGAAGATACAGTGCTCAATTTAATTGGAAAAATATAGCAAATATAACTCTATATTAACCTAATATCTCAACTTTATATTTGCACAAAATAAACCTCTTTCAGAACAATGATTTTGAGTACAAAACTAACCAATATAACTTTATTAAATAAAGGGAAAAATTAAAAATCTCTACATGTTTTACCTTTTCCAATTTTATATGGAATATTGCTTTTATGAACATAACTGGAATATGTGATGAACCCTAATGAATGTCTCACCAAATTTCAGATGACTGTAATCAGATATCGTATTTAATGCAATCAAATGAAAATTAAAGCAGAAATCTCTGTACCACTGTAGATATAGTGTCTCCTCAAAAATGTAGAAACAGAGAAAGTTCAGCAGCTCATTTTAAAACCAAATCAGGTCACCAAGAAAGGAAAACAAAACTAAAAAAATATTTTCAACAGCTCATAGACACATCTGGCTAATCAAATGCAGTATAATATATGTAACTACAAGCTCTGCTTGGTGAAGATTTTCAGGTTTCTATGAATGTGTTGAAAAAGGAAAGTATTGAAACTCACTCAGAGGTGTTAGATTTTAAAAATAAATTGGAGCCTGTACAAACAGGAAAGAAGGGGTCTGGAGAGATACTCGGGGGTTCAGAGCTCTTCCTGCTCTTCAGGGAACAGAAGCTCTCCTACCAGACCCAGATCTCCTTTAGCCTCAACTGGAATGAACATACCTGTGGCATGCACGCACACAAACACAGACACATCACTAAGACAGAAATAAAAATTAAAAGAAGAAAGCAGGAGAAAGAAATCATATATAAAAATCAAGGAAACAAAAGTGTGGGAAAATACAGAAACTCATCATGGACACTGGGGACGCAGAGGTTCTGCTGAATATATGTTATTATGCATTATAGAATCCTTTTTAAACCTAGTGTCATATAAACTTCATGAAAATCAGAAAGTTCAGAAGAGAAAATGTGAGATGCAAAAATCAAGAAAATGCACACACAACAACAAAACTCAAAATCAAGTAAATGCAACATTAAAAAAAAAAAAAAAACTAAGGAAATCCTGAGAGTGGTTGAAGGGAGTTTGTTAAGAGAATGTACAGTACACAGGGGAAGGTAAGAACAGGCTGGAACTGGTGATTCAAAATAGAGCTGTGAGAGAACGTGTGTGTGTGTGCATTTAAAGAGGTGTGAGAGACTGTGCATGTGTGTATTAAAAGAGGTGTGAGAGACTGTGTGCTGTGTGTGCATGTGTGTGTGCATTTAAAGAGGTGTGGGAGACGGTGTGCGGTGTGTGCGGTGTCTGTGCAGTTAAAGAGGTGTGAGAAACTGTGTGTGTGTGTGTGCATGCGCACACATACACACGTGTGTACATTTAAAGTGAATGTATATGCTATGAGTTGCATATGTGTGTGGCACATGTGTGCATATTGTGCATACATGCAAGTGTGACAACTTGTGTCATCATGAAGCATAGAGTAGGAAGAAGACAGATGATGTCTATAGCTCTCCACCTTATGGACTTGAAGCAATCTTCCCCTGAACCCCAAGATCAACATTTGGGTTAGGCTGGCTGGCCAGAGGACTCCCAGAAAATGCCTGTCTGTTGCTTATTTCCAGGATGAGGTTACAGGCACACACTGCAATAAAATTTTCAGCCTTCAATATGGGTGGATTTAAAGTCAGGTCCTTACGCTGGCACACCAATCACTCTGACCCACTGAGTTATTCGTTCAGGCCCATATTTCCTTAACCTTAGGGCATGTTTCCTGTTATCTTGAGCCTTACATTGATATGGATCAATAAAAATTTGTGCTCACTTTTCTGCCATTCTTTGGTTTCTTGAACATGACCATTTATCCCACAATGAAGCCCTGCTTTGACCTACTGAGGACTTTAGTAGGCCTATTTAAGATCAGGGAAGTTATTTTGCCCACGCCCTTACTCATATTCCTGACAGCTGTTTGGTAGGTGAGTGAGCCAGAAGTAGCTTCTCAGATGACGAGAAGAAAATCTCTCATTATAAAGTCATAATTTATTACATGCAATAAAACAGACTCCTTACTTACATAAGCTTAATACCAGTCAATAAAAACTTTCCAAAAATAAACATTGATTCGTGAACTATCTTTAACAACACTGCAATTCTTAAGTGAAGACGGACATAAAACATAAAAACTATAAATAATGTATAACACCTTTTTATTCCTTACTGAATGTCTCTGTGAATAGAATGAGATTTTAAGGCAGGGGTGACTTTCTCATGTATTCATAATACCATGCCATACTGTGTTTTCTAAATTACATACAACCTCAAACTTTCAATCAAACAGTAAGGGAATATGAAAATCGTTGACAAAATATCCATAATTGGGCTTTAACAGCAGACCAAGAACAAGCTTGAGTGAATGCTGTATTTACGAATACAATTTTCAGAGCTTTTAGAGGATATCCGCCCATGTGTTCAGAGCGGCTACACTTTAAATACATTGACAAACGAAACGCGGGTTTATTTCTTAGCTGTAATTCTAATAAAAAGCCATAAGTAAAACGTTAAAAGCATGAGTGACACTGAACATATCATTTAGCTTCATGATGACAAATGCGCAAGTCAATAAATGTATAGGTACCGTTTTCTGAATGCTTTCCCCGCAGTCTTTTATTGCACATGTTGACAACAATGTAAATAATCCATGGGTTGAGATTCGGAGGTAACATTTGCAGCATTCTTTTCAGGATGGTGTATGAGAGACAATGGTCCTCCTGTTCATTTCTCATATACGTTTCAGCTAAGTACTTGTGAGGTAGGTAGGAAGGCAATAAAGTTAGCAGCTAGGAAATACAGTAGGAATATCACAGGCTCAGAACAAACGTGTTTTCGAAGTTGTGATGGCATGAAGTAAAATTTCTTCATGATATTCAACCCAGCATGTATTCGAAACATGTCATTTCCTTCAGTTTTCCTGATAATGTCCTTGTCTCAATAGTATTTTATGAGAAAATATTCTTCCAAATTCATTTAATTTTTCTAAAATGTCGAATCAAAAAAAAAATGAGTTGTCTCCCCTGCCCATGAATCCCTCTACAACTAAACAATGCAATGCAAACCTCTCACACCAATGTCATACACAGTGTTCAATCTTTTACATGGTGCAACAAGATGGGATTTGACCAAAATATGTGCTCCAATGTCTAAATTTTTAAGAAAGTTATTAATTCTTTGAAGAGGTTACTGATCCAACCTTTCCGGAGTTCTTATTCAAGCAGCCCTGCCGAGTGATTCAGTTTTGTCTATCATGCCATTCCCGTGTTCCTGGAGCAGAGAAAACCTGCAGTATCGTATTATTAACAGTTATGGGGGAGTTTAAAAGAGATGTGCCCCATTAGTCTCCTGCATTTGGTACTTGGTCCCCAGGAGGTGACTGTTGGGAGAGGGTTGGGAGGTGCAGGCCCACTGGAGGAAGTATGTCACTGGAAGCGGGCTCTGCAGTTTCAAAGACTTGGACCATTTTTCGCATGTTCTTTCTATTTCCTGTTTGTGGAAGGAGATGTGAGGTCATAGCTGTTGCTTCGGTGCCATTGCGGCCTACCCATTGCCATAGCCTCCAAGGTGAAGATGATGGGCTCCTATGCTTCTCGAACAGTTAGCTCTGTTAGAGACTTTGGTCATGGTGTTCTACGACAGCAACAAAACAACCAATACAGGTAATGTATGGAAAATACACTGCTTTCACTCTTTCACTGTCTTGGGATCTTACATGGGGATACATATAAAATGGTATACAGTTCTTGAGACTGCTTTGCCAGCTGAGGAATGGAAACAAGTCTATTGTCCAGCTCACTCGGTTTGGGAGGCCTGGCCTTTTTTTTTGACCAAGGTTTCTATGAACAGGAAATATTAAGGCCCAATAAACCGGCTTCCATTTTCTTTTTGTTTTCTAGAAGACCTTCCGTCAAAGGGTGAGGACAGCAGCTTTACTATCCTTACAACCTTCAAATGGATTTTTTTCACCTGAATTCAATTTATTTCAGTGACTTTCTCTCGACAAAGTAAAACTAAAAACAAACAAAAAACCCCCAAATCCAAAAACAAACAAACAAAAAACTTTATAGAAACAAAGCATTTGAGCCTCTCTGAGATACCATAAGTCACAAGGCATTTTTCTACCTAAAGAGCCACTCCAGATTCAATGTAATCCTTAGTCAAAATTCCAGAGTCACTTTTCACTTTAAAATGCACTCTACCCATAGCTATCTCTATCAGATCCACTAAATATAGAGCCCCTCTCCTTTTGGCCACACTGTGTATGAGGGAGGGGCTTCAAGATACCCCATTCTTCCCTAAAGAAAGAATGGGTGGGTGGTCATTTCCTTCAATAAGACGTTACTAATCTTTCAAGAAATAATCCCCAACTTATGCTCATAAAAAACACTATGATAAAACTCAGTGGGTTACAACACAACCATTAAACCACCATGAAAGCAGTAGGGGAGGCTCATCAAGAAGAACGGCATCAACAGGAGAGGGGAATGCATGATAGGAGGATGGAGAGTGAAAATGAACAAACGTCAGTATATACTTGCATGAAATTGTCCAAGAATAAAAATATTTTAAATTAGTTTATTAAGTATATTTTAAATAAATAAATGTATAGAATAATTGAAAATAACTTGTGGCAGGTCTAAAATTTGTTGTGGTGTAAGAATTGTGAAAATGTCAGGAAAGCTAACAACAAAACGAAAAAAGTCTGAAATAAATTACAGAGTAAGAAACAGAAGTGTAAAAACGGTATCTAGAAGTTTGAGTGCTGAAGAAAGCAGACCACTAACAAGCAAATGAAAGATACAGCAAATCTGCTTGTGTTTCCCTTGTCGGAACACTTGCTCCATCTGCATTCTTGCCATGTGCTACATAAAAGTCTGAACCTGTGATTACTATGTGTGTTATTTCGATAGTACAGGAGGATTTCACCAAATGTTTGCCAAGTAAGGAGAACACATGAAGCATTCAGAGGCTTAGACACCCTCAATTAAATTACAACACAACAAAGTTGCTTTGAAAGACTTTTTAATTTGTGATTATCAAGAGAGAAACAGACAGCTGATTTTGTATTCTTTGAAAAGAGCCAATCTATCTTAGCACTATGAATTCAGACTTGATGTAGAACATTACAACATGAAATATCAGGCCAAGGCCTCGACACTTCCCATATGCATGGATCTCCAACCGATGACATATCATCAAAATTCAATCTTTATGATTTAACACTTAAATTTATTTTTGTTAATTTTATGAAAGAGTGCTAATCTTTTTTTCTGTGTATTGTTTCTCTGTTCTTAATGGATAGTCTCATCGATCACTGATACTGTTATGCATTTGTTAAGTCTATTAGTATGCCCAGGATGTTAAGTGGAAGAGTCCCTGCTACTCAAACATCATATTTTTAATAAGCTGACAGATTAATGTCCACAAGAAAACCATCAGCCATGGTCTCTGTTCTCTGACTTTAATGTAGCATGTAAAATGAAAATAACTGGAAACATCTAGTGCAAGACTTTCCAGAGGAATCCTTAGGGCGATGTCCAGAGAAACAGGAATCCTCAGTATTATGTTGGTATAAGATTTGTGCTAAGTTCGCTGTAACTTTCAGAGAATCTTGTGTGTCACTTGGAAGAAATACAGAGCAAAGGAGAAGAGTGGTGATCTTCTGCTGCTCAGAGCCAAGGGTTGAGAATTGGAAACAAGCTCTTTAGGAGGAGGCCTGAAAGCATGATGAGAAGATGTTTATGTATTAATTACAACTGTTTTTCTTATAAATCATCAGTATTTTGCTAAAGATCAAATTTAGTTTTTAAAATTTGGAAATCATTACACAAACTAACTTAAGTCAAAACTATTAGAAATTCCTTTTCTAATAATAAAATTATTGCAAACAAATTTGGCAGTTGACTTACCTTTCTGATGTTGTTATTGTTTCTGTGTGTGTGTGTATTGTGTTATTGTGTAATAAGAGTCTCATTAAGAAGACAAAGTTGTTCTAGAACTTAACGATTCCCCTGCCTCAGTTTCTCAAGTGTTGAATTTGCAAGCATGAGTCATCAAGTTCAGCACAATTTCACTCTTTCAAGGGAAGCACTGAATTCTTAAAGAGTCTTACAGTTGCATACTAGAACTTTTTCAGCACATTATTTACAATCTGATTTTAAGTAACAGCAAGGAAGGGTAACTGAGAAGAGAATGAGCCAAAGGTGTTGAGAGTTATGGGCAACAGATTGAGGATGAGAATACATTCATGTTCTCTCGGTTCTGCCAAATGGTGTTTGTGGTTGGGTTCCTTTTGGGGGGAAGCATATGCAGTTTTTGTTTAAGCTTCTGGCAATAGATTAAATATGACCATCTCATATTCACATGTTGCAACTACTCAGTTCCAATGAAGACCACAAATAGCCTCTAACTTGGAAAAGAGAATGGATGATTCATCTCATTAGTAACTCTATAATCAAACACCTTCCAAGGATTAGAGGATCAAGAAAATGTGTGTATCACTGAATCTGGAATCCCAGCAAGACACTTGATCTGACTGATGATTGCAAAGGAGCCAGATTATCTAGAAGGATGCAATCTTTGAGGCATGTGAAATAAGCTCATTTCATAGAAATTTGAATGAGTATGGAATCATTTTGCGATTCGAGACAAAAAGCAGCCAAAGATATTAGGATTAGTGTTGGGAGTTTTAGATGAAAATATTTGGCATAAAATTCTCCAGGGTATGTCAGCAAATGGACTCTAGAATGACCCCACCAATGACATTGCTACTACTTCAAATAAATTGATCACAATTTATTTAGCCATGCCCCATGTTATCAGATAATCAAGAAAGACCTTCTTATGACATTAAATTATAACATAGTAGGGAAGTCTTCCAGAGACAAGATGGTATATGAATAATGGAGATACTAAGGTATTAATTAGATATATACACATAGGAGGGGAAGGTAGACACATAAAAATTCTGTAAAAGAAAATAAAGATGGTAAAAAATGGGAATACATAGCCAACTGGTCTTCAGGAACTACAAAGCGTTTTACCAGCACTTCATAAATTCAGAGGGCAGAAAAACAGTGCAGTCACTCAATACATCCATTATTACAGAGAAGGTACCTAAATGCCCAAGAGTAGTTAAAGTTAGAAAAGAAGCTAAACAAGACCTTTGTCCTTGGGAGTAACTGAGAAGAAACACAGAGCTAAAGAATCATTTATGGACAGCAGTCATTTTGTTAATGTTATTTTTTGTTTTGTTTTCTTAAGGAGAGAAATATAACTCTATTTCTCTTTGTATGTTTTCAAGTAAAGGGTACCTAACTGTGAAGTGGACATGAGGGATAAATGAAGGGACTGTTGTGCTCACAGGACCTTCTAGAAATGATGACTGAAACACAGGGCTTCACAGGCAAAACAAATAATAACTACAGTAAGAGAGAGTACTCTTAAAAATCCGGTGGCATGTAGGATCCAGCTTCTACGTCTTCATTGTGTATTTGAGTAAAAAATCCAATGTCTTAGCATTATTATTGCTGTGATGAAACACTGTGACCAAAAAGCAATTTGGAGAGTAAAGTGTTAATTTGGCCCTCATTTTTGTATTACTGTCAGGACAGCAACTGAAACAGGGCAGGAACCTGGAGTCTGGAGCTGTTGCAGATGCCAGGAGGAGTACTGCTTACTGTCTTGCATCCTCACAACTTGCTCAGTCTGCTTTCCTGTAGAACACCAGGCTGAGAACAGTATGACCCCCAACAGTCTGGGCTCTCCCCCATGATCACTAATTAAGAAATTGTATTACAAATGGATCTTATGGAGGCAATTTTCTCAATTGAAGTTCCCTTCTTTCAGATAACTCTAACTTGTGTCAGTTTGACATAAAAGTATCCAACATAATCAATTTGTGTTATTGTTCTAATTTGATTTCTATTTTTCTGTGAGAAAATAACTCAATCAAAAGTAACCTGGGGAAGAAGGGGTTTACTTGGCTTAAACATTACAGTCCAATCCTAAGAGAAGCAAGTAAAAACCTGGAGGCAGGAACAGAAGCAGAGACTATGGGAGAAGATGTTCACTGTGTTCTTCCTCTGGATAGATCGGCTATCTTTCTTACACAGATCAGGGCAAGCTGTGTAGGTAATGTACCGACCACTGTGGATTGAACCCGCCTACATTAATCAGCGTTCATGAAAATGGTCCACAGTCATGACCACAAGCCAATCGGGTGGCAGCAGTTCTTCAGCTGAAATTCCTTCTACTCAGGTATGTCTGTGTCAAATTGACAATCAGTAACTATGACAACCATCAGCTCAGTTCGAGTCAAATAATACTGCATATTGGCAGGTGCCCGAAATATTGAGTCAAGGTCTTTACAGGAATAGAACTGATAGAGTATATACTATATCTGTATATATAATACAAATAGCATATAATTGGTAGAGAGCTATTGTTGTAGATAGATATCGTTGTACCACAGTGTGTGTGTGTGTGTGTGTAATATATGTGTGTATGTGTGAATGTTTGCATGTATTTATTTAAATGGCTTACATACTATGGTCCAACTAGTCCAACAATAGCTGCCTACCAATGGAAAGTGTAAGAACCCAGTATTTGTTCACTTCATGAGACTGGATATATTAGCTAATCCTCAGTATACACCAGAATCCTGAAGAAATAGGCTCTAATGTCAATGAAGAAATGGACTCACCAAGAGGGAGGGCAATCAGGCAAAGAGCAAGAACTTCTTTCTTTCATGCCCTTAACAGAGGCTGTCACCAGAAAGTGTGGCAGATTTAAGGTGGAGCATCTTACCACAAACTATCTGGATTTAGAGTGAGTCTTGCCACGTCCAGTGATGTAATTAAGAAAAATCTCTCACAGGTGTACTCAGCATCTTGGATTTTAGCTAGTTCCATATGTAGTCAAATTGACAATCAAGACTAGCCATCACTTGGAGCTTCTATATATTTGCAGGTACTTTCCAGTGATTGCAGAAAAGTATCCTAAGAATCTATAAGTAAGAAATTGCTCCACCATTTCCAGTTCAACTTTTCCAAAGACATCTGTGGGCAGTGCCACTTCTGGGCAGGTGGTCTTCAGTTGTATGAGAAAGCTGGCTGAGCACCATTTCCAGTTCAACTTTCCCAAAGACATCTGTGGGCAGTGCCACTTCTGGGCAGGTGGTCTTCAGTTGTATGAGAAAGCTGGCTGAGCAAGCCAGTAAGCAGCATCATTCTCCTCTGCTCCTGCTTGGGTTCCTGACCTGAAAGTTATCAAAGATGGGCTGTGATCAGGAAGTATAAGCAAAATAAACCCTTCAATTCCCAAATTGGTTTTGGTCATGGTATTTTGTTTCAGCAACAACACTTAAACATGTAAAAGGAGACTTACTCCACACATGAATATTATTTGCAGAGAATAAAAACTGTGTTTGGAGCAAGAATATACTTTATAGCCCCAAGGAGGTGCCACGCCGTCTGTGCTCTGTGCGCTAGAACCCAGTTCGCGAGCTTTGGGCAAGGGGCTGGAGGTTGAGAATACACACGAAGAGACAGACCGACACACAAACCTTAAAACACTGGTACCAAAAGCCCCTCTTTAATAGCACCTTGGAGGCTTAAATACCCTGCAGTCAATGGCCAACAGGTGAAAATCCCATCCTCTGATCCTCTAGGCAAAGCACAGCTTTTAGTCAATTCAATTAGAAGACTCTAGACAAGGAAGAGCAGCTGAAGGCCAGGACTTAATTGGTCCCAACAAGGAGGGACTAGGTAAGTTAGCTACACAGTTGCAGGGGAATATATACTGCTTATGTATCCAGTGCTTATGACCAAATGTATGTCTGCAGTGTTTTTGAACTGTCCTGGTCTGAAAGCTTTGTGATTCAGAGATGAACAGCTGTTTTTCCAGGCTGTGTGATAGTTAATCTTATCTCAATTTGACCAGAACACAAATGTCCAACTAGCTAGTAGCATGTATTATGCCACACATTATATAAAAGTGAGAATATAATTAATCATTTTACTTTAAGAAACTGAAACCCATAGCCGGGCGGTGGTGGCGCACGCCTTTAATCCCAGCAGTTGGGAGGCAGAGGCAGGTGAATCTCTGTGAGTTCGAGACCAGCCTGGTCTACAAGAGCTAGTTCCAGGACAGATTCCAAAAGCCACACAGAAACCCTATCTCGAAAAACTAAAACAAACCAAAACAAACAAAAAAAAAAAAGAAAGAAAGAAAAAGAAACTGAAGCCCAAGTCTAAAACTTCCAACAAAATTCAGTATATTAGAGAGAAAGGGAAAATATAAGTAAAGTTACAAGAATTCTCTATTGTTTGTCTTTACCCTAGGTTATTTGAATCAAAACAGAAAATTGAGTGTTCTTTGTGTTTTTTTACTATGTAAGTCATCTCAGATTCTTAAATATTATTTTGACATATGCTACAATAATCTCTACTTTTTAAATGAGGAAAATTAAATTCTAAAACCTGTAAATTGGTGACTTAAATATGATTAGGTTTATTTTAAATACATTTTATAGCACTATTGAATGTATACAGAATGATTAGAGGGCACAAAGCCAATAACAAAATGTCATTACAATTAAAAATTACCATACCCATTAATTCAAATAGTTACACCTTAATTAAAAATATTGTAGAGATGGTGATTTGGCTCCACTTTCTAATCTTATAAAGGACTCAGGTTCAGTTCCTAACATTCCACAACTATCTGTAACTCTAACTCTGGGACTTCTTACACCGTCTTCTGACTCATCACCTGCATGGATGTGGTGCACATATAGATAAATAGTCACAAGCTTACACCAACTTAAATTTGAAAAAATGGAAATGGAACAGCTAAAAACTAATTACTTACTTAAAATGTCTCACAGAAGATGCAGGTAAAATTATTTATTCAGGAAGATGTGGCTACAGTAATAAGATTTACTGTATCAGTGAATGGGTTTCAGTCTGTATGTATTTACATTTTACATATCTGACCCATAATTTATATATTCCTAAGCTATCTGAGTTTAGGTATATATTCCATATGCTATAGAATCAAGGACCCCTGAAGCATATAGTTTCCCTGCTGCATTTTCTGTCTTTGAGCTAACTATGTCCTATCCAGGATGAAACCCGCTATGACTTGTGAGTTTTGGAGTCAGTCTGAATATAAGACCAATAAATCTGAACTATTTCACCAGTGATCTGCCAAATACCATTTGAGACTCACTTGTAACTAAAAGTAAAAAGAATCTACAGTTAATCCCATAAAAGAAAATTCAAGGCAGAAATTGAATGCTCTTGTGCTAAGAAACTCTCCTCAAGTGGCCTTGAACTGAAAATTTTATTATTCCAAATAAATCAAACATCTGCAAGTAGTGTTGGCTCCTAGTGAAATTCCTTTTGGGTTCCTCCTAGGTCTCTAAATTCTCTTTGATGTGCTAACTGACTTTGTCATGGACAAAAGCAGCAGAATATATCCTAGTATACTGTCTTGTCATAAAAAGACACCCAGACAGAAGTCACTATCTATGTTTTACAAAAATCAAAGGTCATATTGTTCACTCTAAAAATGGCAGTTAGATCATGCTTCACCAGCCACCAACCACTCACATAGCTATATGTGTACTACATTTTTGTGATTTAGGCTTCTACCACCAAACATTATTGCCTGCAAGAGGTAATAATAGTCTCTGTTAATTTACTTCTAAGTTAGGAATTAGTATACACATAGTATATGTTCTGATTTGAATGGGAATGTGATTCCATATATGAGTTGCTTTTATTGGTTGATGAATAGAGAAGCTGCTCTCAGCCAATGGCTTTAATTTACATTTAAATGGATTTGCTATAGAGATTTGCATTGGTATGGCTTGGTTTATTGATGCAAACTTAAGGCCAATTTTATTATATGTATATTTATGCTCTTGATTAAGACATCATGTTTGTGCAGCTCTTTTAAAAATGTAATGTATAATTAAGAAATATAGGTTAATAGAGAGTCATCTATAATAGTCAAGCTTATAGTCATGTTAGTTAGGTTTTCTCAATATATAGAGATATATTTCAGTTAGATAGGGATTCTTCAAATCTTTCAGAGACCTTGAGAATATGGCATTTAAAATGTTTTAATAACTTAGGACTTTTCGTGACCTGAGATACATCTGCTCCTGACAGCACCACTCTACTTCAAGAGAAAGAAGGGCATCGAAGGGGCTCTTTATCAAGCTTGTTAGCCATTCTGACAAGAAACTGCTCTTGCCCGAACTGTTTGACTAAACTTTCAGGAAGCACAGAAAAATGACTGCTAAAGCTGCCTAAAGAAGGGAAGACACTTCTTACCTTAGGGTTCCTGCTTAATGAAAGAGTCTGCCAGACATTCTGCAGGACACTGAAGAAAATGACTGACAAAATGCCAATATAGATCGAACTGTCTTTGAAATTTCCTGTTTCATGGAAAATTCTGCTAGATAATATGGGCCTGTAGCCTAAAGATGGATGCTCCAATGATATAGAAGAACTTCAGGTGACTGTCCAGGCAAGGAGATGTCTCTATCAATTCTAGAGTTTTGGAAGTTGCTTATAGTGTACTTCCTGTTAACTTCTGTAATATTATACCTTCTGGAGTCTTTGATGGATTTGAAGAATGGATAGTTATAATTATAGTTTTTCTTAGTTGTGATAAAAGATAAAGTAGATATAAATGTTGTAACTGTAATTCTTGCTTGATACCTGTCTTGTTATATGCAATTTTACTATGATAAGGTTAAAACCTTCCTTTTTATTTAAACAGAAAAAGAGAAATGGTGTGGGAAGTCTTTCTGTATATGTGTTGTTTTATTGGTTAATGAATAAAGAAGCTGCTCTCAGCCAATGGCTAACAGTACATAGCCAGGCTGGAAAAGATATATATATATATATATATATAGAGAGAGAGAGAGAGAGAGTAGGTGAAGTCATGGACGCCTTGTAGCCACCAGACGGGAAAGAAGTGAACTGTCAGCTGGAACCTTATTGGTAGGCCACGAGCCTCATAGCAAAATATAAAATAATGTAAATGGGTTAATTATAAATGTAAGAGCTATCTAGCAATATGCTTAAGCCACTGGCTAAGCATTATTTTAATTAATATAGTTTGTGAATGATTATTTCGGGAATCTGGATAGCTGGGAAATGAACAAGTGGCCTCTTATAACAGAAATGATACACATAGGCTCATATGTTTGAATACTTAGTCCCAGCTGATTAAATATTTTTAGAAGGTTTAGGAGTTGTGGCCTTGTTGGAGGTGGTGTGTTAATGGGGGTGGTCACTTAGGTTTTAAAAAACTCTCATAATTTTCAATGTTTGTCTGTCTACCTCTACTTACAAATCAAGTTGTAAGCTCTCAGCTGTACCTTGCCTTTACTCCCCTATAATTGATTCTAATCATCTAAAATTTGAACCCCCAAATTAATTGCTTTGTTTTGTAAATTGCCTTTTTATGATGTTTTATCATAATGATAGAAAACTAAATGAAACCATATATAGCAGCAATTTATTTTATTATCAATTAAGAAAAATTAACACAGTGCAGAGTTAGAAATAAAACTGATAGAACTTTTCCTCGGTGGCTGAAAAGAGAAAATAAATTAGATTAACATCAAAAAAGGTTTCTCTCATTTTAGACATAGACTTTTAAAAACCACCTTTGAGGCAAAGGCTAATCCACCGAGAAGCTTCTAATTTAGCGAGAAAAGAGTAGAAAATACTTTGTTTCTTTTTACAAATGAAAATCAAATGTCACTAATTACATAAGGACGACTGAGTGAGGAGAGGTAAGCATTATATCATATGAAATTTCTTTTTTGGTAAAATAAATCAAAGGACTAAAAGATTCTTTACCACTCCTCACTAATGTGCCAATCAGCGTCCATTTCTGTAAAACACACAGCTGGTAAGACAGGTATATTGTTAACAGTATGGATATAGAGAAAGGAAGCCAGGGTCACTATGCTCTGCCCACTCCCTACAGTATGAGAATGTACCATGATAGAAGCTCCCTGGAAGTGCACATCCTGTGCTATTTCCTCCCCCAAAACAGACCTAAATGGCACTTGCATGATTTAAAATAAAGCTCTAACTTTCAAGGACAAAGAAAATGATAAAAGGACTAAAAGCATTGTAATGAGGGTTATAAAACCTTGTAGGCCAGTATATAGTTGGAATAACCAGAAGAGAAAGAAAGGTAAGAGTCTTCTTGGAGAGAAGCCATAGTATAAAAACCAACTCAAGTCATAAAACTTCAGGAAAGCCCAAAAGTCAAAAGCAATAACTATGTTCAGACACAGAGAGTAGGCATTTGGCCATCAGACACAAGATGGAAAAGCTAGTAGAAAAATTGAAACAAGTATTAGAATAGTAGATGCCCTTGCTGAAGTTATATACTATTGTGTTCAGCTACAAGATTTCTAGAGAAGCTGAGTCATACAGAAACATCTGAAAGCAAAGATATGAAGCTCAACTGTACAAAAAGCATTTTTAAGTTACATATGGGCATAGATTATATGCTAGAATTTTAATTAAAAAAAATAATCCCTATAGTTAGATTATAGAATAAAAGGAAATGAGGTAAGTCTACATGATAAATCAGAACAATACCTCTAAACTTCAATACTCATACAACTACCTCAGAAAGGAGATAATTGAGAGATGTACAAAATCATAAAATTGTGATGGTGTTCTGTTGAAGAGATGCCTACGGAAATAAAAGTCATTCCTGCTCTTCCTGCATGGTTCTATTCTGAACATGCACATGGCAGCTCACAATCTTTTTTATCTCTGGTTCCAGGGTTTCTAAAGCCTTCTGAACTCCATGGGCACTGCATGCATAGTGCACATGCATATGTTCAGGCAAAACACATTAAATAAAAATAAATAAATGATATTTAATGAAATGGTGACCTTACCTTCCTACCCTGCCCTTAGTGCAAGAAGTCAATGCACCTTGACAAGGAAGCTTGCATAAGCTATCTGACAAACTTGGAGTTGTGAGTAGGTTGCTTAAGGGCTGATAAATATCTTAGCAACTGCCTACATTTATTAATGTTATTTCCACTTCTATTTGTTTTTACATAAAAGAACTGAATGGAATGATATAAAAATCAAACATGATTTAGAACAAATACTGTTTTGACATGGTTTTAGAATGTGTCTCCAGCTGGTCTGAAGTTCACTATGTAAACCAGGCTGGCTTCCAACTCAAAGAGATCATTCTTTCTCTTCCCATGAATGCTGTTATTAAAGGTATGCACTGCTATACCTGGTTACTAATCTAAAAGTTTTAGTTTGTAAATTCATGATTATTATATATTTAATATGCCACAGTGCATAATTTTTAATGTAGGAAAACATAATAATCTAAGTGAATATTTTATAATATATTTGCATAAATCTGATGTTTATTCATGAATTTAAAAATTAAAGAAAATTGTTACAATATTCCATGTTAAAGACTGTATACCCTAAAATAGGTTGAATGGGAATTCCCACAAAGGATCATATATTTTGAATACTTGGTCCCCAGTTGTTTAAGAAGGTGAAGAGGTGTGTTCTTGTTTGATTTTTGCCAATCGGTAGTGAAATTTGAGGTTTCAAAGCCCACATAATTCCCAGATAGCTCTTAGCCTCTTGGTTGTAGGTCAAGATTTAAGTTCTCAGCTACTAATCCAGAACCTTGCTATTGACTGCTAGGCTCCTGTCATGATGGTCATGAACTCAGTCTCTAAAACTGTCAGTCAGAATAAAGTCATTCCTTCTATTTTGCATTGATCATGGTGTCTATTCACAGCAATAAAAAAGGAACTAAATAACAACTGCTAAGGTATCTGTAGGCTGGTATGTATCCACCAGAATATGACATATATCATAAAATTTAAATACTTATATGCGATTACTTTCATAAATAAGTCAAGATTAAAATATACATGTATAATTGTTGAAAAATTAAGAGGCCAAAATAAAAATAATCCATTATAATAGCAAATAAATCTATATTCACAATTCAAAAATCTCAATGGGATATATATATATACATATACATATGTATATGTATATATATATATATATATATATATATATATGTACAGAGAGAGAGAGCATAAAGTTGCACAGGTAAGGTAATGGGAAACATGATGAAACTATATTATTTGAAGTCAGAATTGTGGTACACACCTTTAACCCCAGCACACAGGAAGCAGAGTCAATCAGGTATCTGAGTTCTAGGCCATCCTGGTCTACAGAGCAAGTTCCAGGGCTACATAGAGAAACCTTGTATCAAATAAAAAACAACAACAACAAAAAAAAGCAAAAACAAAAACAAAAAACAAAACAAAACAAAGTTACCATACTCTCACTGGCAAATATAATTGAAGGACTTAGAACATGGCTCAGTCAGTAAAGTATTTGAAATACAATCTTCAGAACTGAGTTTGGATCATTAGGATTCATGTAAAAATTTGAATACCATGAAATGCATCTACAATTCTAGCACTGAAGAGGAAACAGGTGGATATCGGGGGCTCTCAGGTAAGATATCCAGTAAAATTAATGGGTTTCAGGCCAAAGGAACAACTTTTTCTAGATAGATAGATAGATAGATAGATAGATAGATAGATAGATAGACAGACAGACAGACAGATACATACATACATACATACATGAGAATGACACGATTACGCCCAGTGTTGAATTTTAACCTCCATGCTCATATGTTTATGTACAATTGTATACACACATAAAGACATATATACAATACAATGTGCACACATGAACTTATTCATTTATATGTGTGTATAACTGAGTAAGTAGAATCACATAACACTGAAATAATGATATATCAAAATATGAATTTTTAAATGTTTTAATAAGAAGCATTCTTTCACTCACATTTTATTACATCCTAGATACATGATTTACTAATAAAAGAAAAGTAAAAAAGGCTTGAAAGAAAGTAGATGATACAATGGGTTAAAGATAATGCATGCTAAACAAACATTAAGTGAAACTGAACAGAGAAAGTCAACACATTTTATTCTATTCAAAGGGAGAGTCAAGGAAAATCTGACTGTGGTGGTTAATAGTGATTTCCAAGCTCTATAATCACCCAGTAGATAAACCCCTGGAGATAACTTTGAGGGATTCTATAAATAAGACTAACAAAGGTGGAAGACCCACTTAAACTGTGGGTGGCACCATCCATGTCTGGGGTTTGAAAATGGATATATAAATAGATAGACAAACATGAGAGCTTATCATTCTCAGGTTCTTGACCACAGAAGCAAGAGAATTGATGCTATACTTTTTTTGTCTTTCTTTCTTTCTTTCTTTTCTTTTCTTTTTTTTTTTCCTTACTTTTTGGTGATCCACTACCCAGCTCTGTAGGGACATAGCCCCACCCATTGGGGGCGTGTTCGCCTCGGGCTAATGTTTACGGATAAATCTGCCAGGCGTGAGCCCAGCAGCCCTTTTCTTTTGCTCCGCTTTTCCAGTGCTCCGCGGGAACCTGTGGTCCTGAAAGTCTATTTCCTTATTAAAGCTGTATAATCTGTCTGCATTCATTTGCACCGCCACATTTTGGCGCCCAACGTGGGGCAAGAACCCACGACCCTGAGATTAAGAGTCTCATGCTCTACCGACTGAGCTAGCCCCACGTTGGGTGCCACTCTGTTGAAATACCTGCGGCAGGGCTGCGTCCCTGGCACCCGGCCGCCCACATGGCTTATGCACCAAAATAATTACACAGAAACTGTATTCTTTTGAACACTGCCTAGCCCATTAGTTCCAGCCTCTTATTGGCTAGCTCTTACATATTGATCTAACCCATTTCTAATATTCTGTGTAGCACAATGAGCTGGCTTACCTGGAAAGATCTTAACCTGCATCTGTCTGGAGTGGGAGAATCATGGCGACTCCCTGACTCAGCTTCTTTCTCCCAGCATTCTGTTCTGTCTACTCCGCCTACCTAATTTTCTGTCCTATTAAAGGGGCCAAGACAGTTTCTTTATTACTTAACCAACAAAACAACAGATAGAAAGATGACCCACCTCCATCACAGCTCCCACAAAATATATGGAGACTTATTCTTATTTATGAATACCCAACATTAGCTTGGCTTTTTTCTAGCCAACTTTTCTAACTTAAATTATCCCATTTCCCCTCTAACTAAATGTTGCCTCTGGGCTTTTTAACTTTTTTTATTCTATATATCTTCCTTACTTCTTACTCTGTGGCTGACTGTGTGGATGGATGGCCCCTGGCACCCTGTTCTCCTTTCTTTTTTTGATCCTCTTTGCCTTGCAGCCCAGCCTATTCATTTCCTGCCTAGCTATTGACCATTCATCTCTCTTTTTTTAAGACCAATCAAGTGTTTTAGGCAGGCAAAGTAACACAATCTCACAGAGTTAAGTAAATAAAGCATAAAAGAATGCAACCTATCTTTACTTCATTAAATAAATATTCTACAACATAAACAAATGTCACCCATCTTAAACTAATATTCCACAACATGATGACTCCCTCCCCCAAATTTTGCTACCATATTTTCACCAAAATAGTGGGGTATCTGCTTAAACTGTGAGTCAAAATGGTCTCTTTATCTTTATAGCTCTCTTTTTTTAAAATCATAGCAACAAGAATAGCAACAAATTCCTGATCCATGCACTGTAGGCAGAGGACTGCTCATTTGTTCCTGGCTTCCCACCCTGAAATAGTCACACAGAAACCATATTAATTACAACACTGCTTGGTCAATAATTTAGGATTATTGCTAGGTAGCTCTTATATCTTAAATTAACTCATTTCCATTATATTTTGCCACCAAGTTTCCCAGGCATCTGTCTCCTTTGGCAGCTACATGGCATCTCCCTAACTCTGCCTTCTTTCCTCCTCTGTCTGCTTGGAATTTGTACCTTACTCTATTGTGTACTGCCATAGGCCAAAGAAGTTTTATTCAGTAACCAATAAAAGCAACACATATACAGAAGAACTTCCCACACCATTTCTCCTTTTCTGCTCAAATAAAAAGAAAGGTTTTAACTTTAACATGGCAAGATTAAATACAACAAAACAGTTATCAAGCAAGAATTGTAGTTACAATATTTAGTCTATTTACATTTGGCAATTAAGGAAAATACTCTATAATCTATCCTATATTTGTGAGTGTAAAGTTTTATATATAATTTATCTTTTATCATAACTACAAAAAACTAAAACTATAACTAAGACAACAGAATGATATATTACCTAAGTTAACAGGAAGTGCACTGTAACCAACTTCCAAAACTCTAGAATTGACAGAGACATCTTGCTGCCCATAAAGACACCCAAAGGTATTCTTAATATTGAGGTATCCATCTTTAGGCTACAGTCCCATAGTATTCAGCAGACTTTTCTATGAAACAGGAAATTTGTGGTGGGGATTTTGGCCATAAAGCAGCTTGACAATCCATCCAAGAGGCATGGAGTATAATTCTACGTGGGCACCAAGTTATGGTTAAGATATTGGGTGCTTAAAAGAAATCTCACACTGGCTTAGAACTGAGAGATGTTTATTTAGGGGGAAAATGTACAAAATCAGGATTCTCTGCATGAACAGTGGATGGAAATGAGATCCAAAACAATCCGAACTAGCCAAGCAGGAACCAGGGGACCAGAGAGAAGGGGCTAGACATGCTTCTGCATCTGGGTAAATAGTCTATGAGGCCACTCCCCAGTAGGCAGGTAGTTACTAGCTGTAAACCTTCCTGCAGCAAGACAGTTCCACCTATATTGATAGTTTTTCATTCACTTTCTTCAGTGTCCTACAGAATGTCTGGAAGGCTCTTCCATGAAGCAGGAACCTTGGAGGACTGTCTCTCCTTTAAGAAAGTTCAGCAGTCACTTTTCTGTGGGTCCTATATGTCCAGCTTATGCAGCATACCATCATGTAGCCTAGGCAAGAACAGTTTCTTGCCCAAATGACTAGCAAACTCCATAAGGAGCCTCTTTGATGCTCATCATCCTCTTGAAATATATTGATGCTGCCAGAAGCAGATGTGTCTCAATATCATGAGAAGTCCTAAGTTCTTAAAACATTTTAAACACCATATTCTGTAAGTCTTTGAAAGGTTTGAAGAAAACCTATCCATCTGAAATATGTCTACATATCTAGAAAACCTAACATGACTACCAGCTTGGACATTATAGATGATTATCTATTAACCTGTATTTCTTAATTATATATTACATTTTAAAATGAGTTAAACAAACACAATACCTTAATCAAAACCAGATATATACATATAATAAAATTGACCTTACATTTTTATCTATAAACCAAGATTCATAACATTACAAAGTATTCATGTCTATATCATATCCCTTTTTAAATGTAAACAAACATTTATAAACAGTATTTGGTAATTTGGGCATAGATTTCTCCAAACTGCTTTTTTATAGAAGTTTAATATTTATTTTATTATCTTTACTCCTTTAATCTATGACTGCCTCTATTCTTTTATATTATAACTGTCTACATACTTTTCCTATCTCCATCTCTCTGTCAAGCCTATATACATTTATCCAACACTGTGACACGTTTAGAGGTCTTTTTCATCGGAATCTGCCTTTATTGCATATCTGTAATTATTTTCTGACCAGGAGAGCTTTAAAATGGCAAACATGTGATTCAGGAAGCTCTGGATGTGGGTTCCCCCTCTCTCACACTTTCAATATGGTAGATGTAACTTACCACAAGCTCTGGGACTGCTGTGTGGGTACCATGTTCTCCACCTCAACTCTGGTAAGCAGTTGGCCCATGCTGCCACCAAGGAACTTGCATCATGTTTCCCACAAACCCCATTCTTTTGTGTCTATTATTCCTTTTCTCTCAGGTTTTACGCGGATACAGTTGCCCATGTTGGCACCAAATAAAATGTTTCTATCATTTGTGTTTAGAAACTTTACAAGTTTCAGAAACTGGTGTGGGACAGTGGTCTGTATCCTGTCAATTACATTTTAAATAAATGCTGATTGGCCAAACAGGAAGTATTGGTGAGACAACCAGACAGGAAGTAGAGGTGAGTCAATGAGAACAGGAGAATTCTGGAAAGGAAGAAGCCCATTCTTCTGCTGTCCTGGCCCAGCCACAGGGCAAGCAAGATGTGACTGCTGCACTGTAAAAGGTACTGAGCCATATGGCTAAAGTAGACAAGAATAATGGGCTAATATAAGTTGTACAAGCTAATAAGAAGCCTGAACTAATGGGCCAATAAGTTTATAACTAATGTAGACCTTTGTGTGATATTTGGCGGGGCGTAGGGACTTAATAATTGCGGGAAATGGGCAGGACAGAAACCCCAACAACAAAAACCTAGACAGTCACAAATATAATGGCTTGTCATTAAACCTATTCCAAATGCATACAACATATCATCATGTAAAGCACAAAGGATACTGAAAAGCTTCCTTCAAATACAATAGCATTTAATATTAACCTATTGTGCATCAGTTTGAAGGGGCAGGTGGTATCTTTTGAACTATCCAAGAAAAAAATCATAAAAAAAACAAGAAACTAGAAAGGAGCCCATAAGGAGGAGGAAGGCTTTATAAGAAGAAGGAGGAGAAAGGACTTAAAGATGTGAGCTGTGAAAATGGAAGCAGATAATGAGGTTGAAAAGGCACAACAGGAACTATATAAAATGTTTATTTTTTTATATTTTAAACATATAAAACCAATGTCAAAAAGTTTAGAAAAAGTTTACAAAACAAATAAAATTTCATTAATACCATTGTTTTGAAAACCAGCTCACTATTTGAGCATGGAAAGTCATAAGCCTATCACAAGATGTATATTATTTTGACAAATAAGCATTGAAATATTTTACCCCATGTATCTCTAATGTAAATTGGAAACTCTGATATTATTGCTTACTCTGGTAGCACCGCTAAATTAAAAGATGCTACTAGAATAAGTAATTATAACAGGTTTAACATTTCATTTGATATGCCATAAGAATTCATGGCCTTTTATTCAACAATTCTCTTTCTGGAAATTTAGTCTAAGGAAATACATTCAGTCAAAAGATAGAAATATAATGAATCTATTTAATGAAAGACCATCGAACCAGTGATATGGACATGCTGAGTGCTTCAGTTACTTTTATCCTGCTGTGATAAAATTCCAAAGCAAATCTTAGAGTAAAACCCTTATTTTGGCTTACCATTTCTGCAGGATGAGGGGCAATCTGGCAGGCAGACATGGCAGAACCAGCCATGACAGAAGCAGGAAGCTGGAAGCTCACATTTTCCACAGAAAACTGGAAGCAGAGCAACAGCAGACTGAAAGTGCGGCGAGGTGATATCCTCTCAAATTCCACCCCATGTGATATACTTCCTCAGCAAGGCTGCGCAGTTTAACCTTCCCACACAGCTCCACCAACCAAGAGTGAACATTCCTCATTTAAAACACCACATTGATGTCGTTTTTATAATAATCATGATGACCATAGCAACCAGAGGATAACTTTGACATATTGAGGGGGGAAAAATAGGTCATGCATAATTTTAGTAGTTTGATAAATAAGTTTTTAAAGTATACATTTGGAAAAAATATGAGTGGAAAAAGCATATGCTAAGATCTAAGCTACTTTTCATTTTTATTCAAAATTTTATTGCTTGCCAAAAATATGGATTTCTGGGCCAACATCCTGTGGAGTTGTTTAACACTGTTGGATTCTTTAATGGTTAGAGCAGTGCAAATAAAAGAGTTTTAGATCCTTTGCTAATATAAATTATAGAGTTCCACTGTACAGTTTTTACTAGGGATGTTTTAGATTTATTTCTTGACTCCTTGGCCAGTTACCTGCTAGACAAGTGAGCAGTGGAGAAGCTAGTGAACAAGATAGAGGCTCCAAGGCTTTGACCCAGCTGCAATGCCTTGGGACCTGACTCCCCTATCAATCTTTTCAAACACAGACTTGGGGTGGAGGGCTGATTTTTACTTCATATTAAATAATCAGAAGCAACCAGGTTTTTGTTTAGTTACCTGCCATGGAGACTTTGAGACAGTCACTGTAAACTTCTCTTTCTTTGCTATGGTGGAAGAGAAATAGTCTTGCTTGTATAACCGGTTCGCCCCTTTGAGAAGCTAACACTTAAGATAAAAATCTATAGGGAGGAGAATAGAATTACATTGATTAGAGAAAGAGGTGGAGATCCTGACTCAAACCAGCCCCCAAACTTTTTCAGTCTCTGGACTTCCAGGGTTAGAAGACAATGAAGAGTTTACATGAATTATGAAAAATCATATGCTATGTTATGTATACATATGTAAATGATTATATAATCAACACGTGTTCACGCATGATGAATTTGTATTTATAATATATCTGATGGGATAATGATTACTCATAGTGTGAACTTTTTCTCAAAGCATCTGATAACATCCAAACTGTTGATTAATCTTTAGGCAGTGGGTACAATTCTTTCTTTACTGTAATTGCTCTAGGTAAATGATGTTTGTGTCTAATTAAAAATTTAGCATAAGAAACCCTCAATGCCCTCAAAATTTCCTTGGAAAACTGGTGACTTTTATGGAATGTAAACAGGTAATGAAGTTTCCTTCACAGTAAAAAAAAAAAAATGACTTATTATATCGAGTCTTCTGCATTTTAGTAAAACTAATTCAAATTATATTTAAATTATATCTAAATTTATAGAATATAGTTATATTTTAGATTAAATATTCACTAATAATTTATAAAGACTATCAGAATATCATGTACAACCTAATTTTAATATATATATATATAAACTTTTAACTACAAATAAACTCAAAGTTACTAGTAAAAAAAGTCAAGATACGAAAAATTAAAATTATATAAATTTTTAATAATTGCATAGATATTGACATTGTATAATTTATTAGTGATGTTTGGTAGAAGTTAGGAAAACTTCTTTGCTGTAAATGTAATATGCCTTGGATGGGTGAGGTGTGTTAGTGGGAAAAGGTGTTTTCTCCAAACCTGACAATTTGTGGTGTATCCCTGGAACCTGCCTTGGCAAAAGAAACTGCTTTAGGTTGCCCATTGATCTGCACTTGCATACACACATACACACAAACACACACACACATGTAGACACATAATATACTTACATACACAAAAGCTCACCTTTTTTTTTCCATGATTTATTTTTATTTTTTTATTTATTTTTTTTATTTTTTATAATTTTTTTTATTAATTAATTTATTTAATTATTAGAGATTTCTGCCTCTTCCCCGCCACCACCTCCCATTCCCTCCCCCTCCCCCAATCAAGTCTTCCTTCCTCCTCAGCCCAAAGAGCAAGCAGGTTTCTCTGCCCTGTGGGAGGTCCAAGGACCACCCACCTCCATCCAGGTCTATTAAGGTGAGCATCCAAACTACCTGGGCTCCCACAAAGCCATTACGTGCAATAGGATTCTTGAATTTTGCACACAAATGGATGGAAATTGAAAACACTATCCTGAGTGAGGTAAGCCAGACCCAAAAAGAGGAACATGGGATGTACTCACTCATATTTGGTTTCTAGCCATAAATAAAGGACATTGAGACTATAATTCGTGATTCTAGAGAAGCTAAATAAGAAGGTGAACCCAAAGAAATACATATAAGCATCCCCCTGAATATTAACCTTCATCAGGCGATGAAAGAAGACAGAGACAGAGACCAACATTGGAGCACTGGACTGAAGTCTCACGATCCAAAGGAGGAACAGAAGGAGAGTGAGCACGAGCAAGGAACTCAGGACTGCGAGGGGTGCACCCACACACTGAGGCAATGGGGATGTTCTATCGGGAACTCACCAAGGCCAGCTGGCCGGGGACTGAAAAAGCATGGGACAAAACCGGTCTCGCTGAACATAATGGACAATGAGGACTACTGAGAACTGAAGAACAATGGCAATGGGTTCTTGATCCTATTGCACGTAAAAGCTCACCTTTTTAAGGGGTAAATGCTTTCTTTTTTTAGCTATTTTATTCTTTCCATCTTTATTTTTTAATAGATTTAATGATCTTCTCTCATAGTCATGTGAGATATAAATAAAATATAATGTAATTACATTATACTTTTTATTTAAGCATTTTATGTAAAGCTAAACAAAGTAGTAAAAGCCGTAAAACCATGAATAATTAAAATCTGGACTTCTAAAATCCAAATTCACCTTCCAAGTTATTTGTTGCTTCTATTTTACACTTTCTATGATGGTAAAGATTTAGCATCTGGTAAGATCTTCAGAGCTTGCTCACTGCTCCAGTGGTACAGGCTTCCAGGGGAGGTGTGACTATTCTGGTACGTTCATCTGGATACCCATCCAGTCGACCACTTCATTCTAACACCCAGTATGCACCGAGTAGACCACAGTCGATCAGGGAAAGCATTGCACGGCTGCTTAGTTTCTATCTTCTGTCGCCTTACCTTGAAATAAGTGGCTATAGTAACACAGTGCCCGCTTTAAAACAATCACATTTAGAGTCTGGAGAGATGGCTTGGCAGTGAAGAGTCTGTTGTCTTTCTAGATAATGCAGATTCAGTTTCCAATATCCAAACTGAGTGGTTCATAACCTCCTGAATTTCCAGTTCAGGGGATCTGCTTTGGAATAACTCTTCTATGCAGTGTAAATACGTATTGCTTTAATTGTTAATAAGAAGCTGATTGGCTGATAGCTGGGAAAATTAGGCGAGACAGCCTGAGACAGAGAGTGATGGGATGAAGACAGGCAGAGTCAGAGGAGTCGTCAGGGAGAAGAAGATGAGCATGCTGTACTGAGAAACAGTACCAAACCACATGGTAGAGCATAGATAAAGACTATGGGCTACCTTAAATTATAAGACTAACAAGCCTGAGCTACTGGCTGAACATTTATAATTTATGCTAAGTCTCCAAGTCAGTTATTTGGAAGTGACTGTCAGTTATTTGGGAGAAGGAGGTAGGGACAGGAAATCCCTGCCTATAGGAATCTGACAGTCTCTTTTGGACTTTGAAAGAATCTACACACAAAAGCCTACAAGAAGATGCACACATATACACATAAATAAAAATAAATTTCAAAAATATAGGACAATGAGAATGATTTTAAGTTGCCATAATCTCCGCTGTTTGTTCTTCTTATCACATTCACACAAATATATGGAAACATATTATTTTCATGAAAATAGTTCCCATAAAGATCAATATGTTATTATTTTTGAGATACACTTTCAAGTTCTATGATCAATGAGACTGTAAAACAACGTTCACTCTTGAATTTCACACCTTAAGCTAATTATTAATCACCTTCACACAAAATAACTCAAACTTCATTACAGTTAAAATCTAGCTTTCTTGTGCATATTTTCCACCAAAAGTGAGCAAATCCAAAAACTATTTCCAAAAATAGTATGTTCAACACAATGCATTTATAAATACAGACAATAAAATATTGTATATTGTGCTATTATTTTTGTGATTCAATATTAATATCTTATCTAGTAGTCCTTGAAAATTTAAACATCAAAGAGATGAAGTTATAATCATATCTTCTAAATATATTAAATATAAATTGATGTTCTCTCAAAAATTTAGAAATGTGTAGCATTTCAAATATTTTCACAAGTAAAAGTTATTGTGGAGATATTATATGAACCAGTAATGACCACTAATGGGTGATATTTCCCCTTCACTGGTTGAAAATTTTTCTTTCAGTTATTCACCTCTATGTCATAGTAACACCCCAATGAAATGTGTGTTCCACTTCACGTACTTTTGATTTTACTGACAGGAAACCATACCAATCTTAAATATACAATGGTGAGCACAAACTAGTTACAAATTTATTAAAGGAATTCATTGATTTTTTTCAAGAAATAGAAATATTTGTTTTAGTTTTACTGATTGTTTTATGTTGCCAAAATATATTCCAGGCTTTTCTGGGCACTTTTTGATCCAGCATCAGAAGATTGCATAGGGAACAATTTGATATTTTATTTTATATAATTTTTGCTTTTTTCTTACAGATTCTAAAATTTTATGTTTATAATATAATCAAATATTGTTATTAAAAATTTATTCTCCTAATAAATTTCTCAAATAAGGACCTTAAATAATAATTTGTATATTTCCAAGCAATAAGTAACAGGCAATGAAAATATTGGGTTTAATTATATTTTTAGAAAGGATGGGCATTTTTGATCAATTTAGAAAACCATCTATAGACAGTGACAAATCTTCTAATGAGTTATACTTAATATTGGGGATATGAGAACTTAATGCACAACATTGACTTTAGCATCAAAATTACAGAATATAGTTTGCCAACTTTTAGAATACTTACCATGTTAAGACAAGTTTACATTGTGAAATGATGCAAGTTAGTATTTTACATATAAACACTTGTCCATAATATGTGCTGAAAAATTGAAATAAAATCATATGAAAGCATTAAGAATAAAACTAAGTCACATGTTTTTAAAGCTAAGTGTATCAAATATGTATATTAGAATGTGTTTATTTAGCAGACTTTTATTTTGACATATTTTCCCTGAATGTCATATTTACTGCACATAGTTCCCATGATAGTGGACATCAGGTGACTAATGCAATGCCATAAGCTGCTCTTATAGAGGAGATTTTGAAGAGAAAGTCACATCAGAGTGATATCTGTAACTATGGAGTATAGGAGAGCGTTATCAAATTTCTCCTACATGTAGGATGTGAACCATATTACTTGTACTTGCCCCCAGAGTGTGAGCAGAATATCTGGGGAGTACACAGATCTAATATTCAAAAGGCCAAGTCTTCCTAGCGAATGTTGTCTCATTCTAAAATGTCTTGCTAAATGTTTTAAACAAGTCTAGTAACAGCTAAGCATAGGCATTAAGCTCTAGGCTAAATTAATATTAATCATTATAACATTACATTATCTCAATAGTCAGCCCTCCCTAATTGAAAATTCTGTTGGTCCCTAGACCAACCTTTATTCTCTAATGGTTAAGTATATTTTTAATACACAGCATTGATCTTGATCTGCAATTCCAGATAACATTAGTTATCATGGTAAACTAATCCATGTACTTCTAACTTCTCAATAATTGGACATAATTAGTTAAGAACACTATAATCTTGCCAGGTTCCCATGGCAATTTTGTGCAGTAATAATAGGAAAGGACATATTTGCAGAATCATATGTTTGAGTCAATGAAGAGGCTATGCAACACAACCCCTACTTGTCTATATAAATTTCATGAGCAGGACTTTAGGATGGATTCATCTAAATTTTGAAATCACATAGAATAATATTTCTTCCTATAGGAGAGTATTATAAAGATCTGTTTATAGTTTATTTCCATGGTTGGATTTTATTTATGGGGGAACAGGTTAAGGAAGAGTGACAGACAGAGTGAATAATAAACCTCTCAGAATTCAGAGATGCACAAAACAAATGAAAAAATTTCCAGGAAGTGAAAATAGCCAAGAGCTGGAAGTCTGAAAATATACTTCATGATGGAGATATATAAAATAAAAACAAATAAAAAGAAAACAATTGCTTTCATTTCTTTTTATGGTTTGATTATATTGCCCTAAAACAATTTCCTGTTATTAGATAAGCTTTCATAGAAGATCCATGCCCTTATATAGAATATCTTGGTTGTTTTATATTTTTTTAAGTTTTCACATAGTTAACTTTATAAATCATGCTCTTGCATGAAAATAATTTTGGCCAGCTCACTTTCATACTTATTGAAACATAATGAAAGAGTCATGTTTAAGACTACACTAATTTTACATGCCTTATACAAGTACTATCAAAGAGGATTTGGCTCCTTGTTAATTTTTGACTCTACAGAAAAAAAACCCAATCATCTATTATTAATCAATTATTTAAAGAATAGGAAAAATTTCTATGTTAGTTTGGTAAGTTTAAAGTCATTCTGTTAAGCAAGTTGCACAGTACTTCTCGTCCAGAGGCAACCCTGAAACAGAGTTTTTTGCTGTATGTGTGCACACACACACTCATGAGAAAATAAGTGAAAGAGAAAGAGAAAACCAAAATGTAAGCAACAATCTGATGATGGAAATGTGTTGATATCATAGGAAATGAGTTTGACTGTATAACAACTGGAATCCATCAATGGACTCTCCATAGTGTTGTACAGTGATCTTGCTTTAAAAGCAGTGGGATGGATAGGCTAGAGATCAATCCTCCTCAAATAGGTAAAAGTCCTGTGCAAAATAAGGACTTTTAAAACTAGTAACAGAAAGAATGGAGATGAGACCAAGACCCTATGAACAAAATGATTATTTTCCCTCTGCCTTAGTTACTGTTCTGCTGCTGTGAAAAGACATCATGACCAGGGTAACTCTTCTAAGAAAGCATTTAATTGGGTTTTGTTTACAGTTTCAAAGAGTTAGTCCATGATCAACGTTGTGAGAATCAGACAAGCAAGGTGGTGAGCAGTAGCTGAAAGCTTTGTATCTTGGATTCTCAGGCAGCAGGCAGAAAGGAAGGCATTGGACCTGGTGTGAGCTTTTGAAACCTCAAAGCTCACCCCCATACCTCTTCCAATGAGGATTCACCCCCTAATCCTTCCCAAGTAGCTCCAGTAACTGGGGTTCAAGCTTTCAAACATGTGAGTCTGTGAGGACTAGAAATTCTTTTTCACCATTCTGACTTGAGTGGCTGGTTCACTAACATAAGCAACAAACAAAAACCAAACAAAATAATGAACAATGAATGAAGAGATTAATTTATCAAAGAAGGTTGCAAATGCTTTTAAATAATAAGCTGGATATCTGCAAAAAGTCATATATTCCAGTATATTGGACACTTGAATTTACTAGAGAACTTGGGTATGGCAGTCAGATTTTGTGGGTGTGGATGATTACAATCTCAAAGTAAAGAATGAAAAGGATTGTACGTTTGTATCACTAATAATAGTCTAGGTGCTTGTGAGAAACGAATACTAACAGCTGATTTGAGTGTTTTCATTGTTGTTGATATTTTTTTTTATTGAAAAAAAATTTTCCGCCTCCTCCCCGCCTCCCATTTCCCTCCCCCTTCTCCCGCCCCTCTCCTCCTCCCCCCACTCCTCTTCTCCTCCCTCTCCAGTCCCAGGAGCAGTCAGGGTTCCCTGCCCTGTGGAAAGTCCAAGGTCCTCCCCCCTCCATCCAGATCTAGGAAGTTGAACATCCAAGAGGCCAAGGACAATGGCACGGGGTTTTGATCCTACTTCAGGTTCTGGCTTTGTGGGAGCCTAGACAGTTTGGATGTTGTTGATATTTTTTTCAGTTTCATATTTGTATGTGTTTCTGAGGAAAGTGAATGAGAATACACATGTTCACATATGTGAGCACACAAGTACAAGTACATATACATGTGTGCACACAGCTATGCATATGAAGACCAAATGCTGATGTCAGGTATCTTCCACAAAGGTTAACTTTACTCTCAATAGCACGCCCTCTCACTGGAGCTGAAACTCTTCTATTTGGATAATCTTACTAGCCAAATTGTCCCATTTCCACCTCCTGAGATTACAAATTTGCCTCCTGGGAAGATGGATGCTTAAAAGAAATCCCACACCAGCTCAAAATTGAGTATAATAAAGGGTTATTTATTTGGGGGTAGACACACAGATTACAAACCTCTGCTTAAACAGGGAACAGCAACCAAATCCTACAGCTGGAAGAGAGATGGGACATGCACTTTACATCGGTATATATAGTATAAGAGGCTGCACCCAAGTGGGCGAGTAACATAAAGACTACTGGCTATAGGAATTCCTACAGCACCTCCCCCTTTTGTTTAAATAAGAGAGTTCTAAACCGAATACAAAATTATATAAATAAGAACAATATTATGTATAAAAATTAGAATTACAACCAGCATAAACAATATCAAGCAAGAAACGTGATAAATGTTTCAATAGTTATCCTATCCTAAGGAGTTTAAATCTTGTCTAATAAAAAACTTGGCCAAGCCATGATAGGAAAGTAACTAAAACTATCTAGTGTTCAACCCCATTGAAGGCCCAAGAAGGGAAATAATATTGCTTGAGTAAACAGAAAGTGCAATCAAGCAATTTGCAAAATGTACAACAAATGATAGCGACAACTGGCTACCTGGGCAATCACCCAAAGTCTCTTTTGCAGTGTTGGAGAAACCAACTTTAGCTAAGGCCTAGAGTAACTGACAGATCATTTCAAGGGCAGAAAAATTTTTCAAAACCATCTTACCCTATAATGGAAGATTTGACAGTCTTTTTTCTTGTATCCTGTTTGTCCTATCTGAACATGGTGCATTTTGTCAGTGGCTGTTCCTTGCCCAAAGGCCAATTTTGGTAAGAAGAAAACAAGCTCCAAGTGGAATGTCTTTGGTGCTCAACATTCTCTCGAGAATAGATTGGTGCTGCCAGGAACAATCATGCCTCACATCAACAGAACACTAAGTTATTTAAGTGCCATATTCTACAGCTATTTGAAGTGTTTGAAGATTACCTTTCTATGCAGAATACATACTCTATGTATCTAAAGAACCTGATTAGTCTAACTTTAAGTATGAAAAACATGAATATAACTTAAAGATTAAGTCTTTATATTAGAATATTAAATAATCTTAAAGCAACTGTGAAACAAATGCAGACAATGACTTCAAAATGTAAACAATGTGTAAGTATCTTGATCAGAGGTAGAAATGTATATTGTAATATAATAAATATATCCTAAAATTGCATGAATATACAAAATGTCTTAAACAGAGGTGGAAGCATACATGCAAACAATATGACAAAATAATATTGCCTAGGTATACAAATATTGTAGACAAAAATAGGAACATATTCAATATAAAGTTTGTATCAATATATAAGAATCTATACCAATGTATCTATACCAATGTAAATTGCCTATAAATAATAGTTCACAAGTATCCATTCCATTGCCCACTATTATTATCAGTGTGAGTAAGCTCACACTAATCTATTATCCCATCCAATTTCCTTTTTTTAAAAGAGATTACTAAGCTTACATAATTTTCCTTTCAACCCCCAACCCTATACCAATTATAATCAACTCCCAAATGATATCTCTAACACTGAGGATAAACTTTGTTGGGAGAAAAGATGTTGTCCTCTAGAATTACTTTAAGCTGTCATGGGGATGATGTTCTTTCTATGGGATCCAGTGAAAGTAAAATGATGGGTAAGTTCCAAGATTACTGTCTGGTATAATTGAAAATAGTCTCTGAGTATTTGGTAAGGTTTTTCTAGGTTTCCTATTTGTAGTTCTGGCCAGAACATTGTAAATAATAGTGTACCATTTTAGTTAACCAAGTAGAAACCACCTTGGCAGCTGGTACCCAAAACAGGTCTTATAGTAGTGCTATCAGCATCATGACATCATATCAACCAGGTGGAGATGTTGTTGTGGGGCCCCATCTTCTTCCTAAAAACATCAAATATTACTGCAGGAAAATTCATTGTTCATTATGGAAAACTGAACATTATTTATACAGAAATATATTCAATGAACAGTATGATAGAAAAAAATAAGTATGAAGAAAAGTAAATTTTTCTAAATTCTTTCTTTCTGTCCCATACCAGACAGCTCTTGACATGAGACAGAAACTCTGAAATTTTCTTTTAACAACATTCTTAGATTCAGAGAAGGACAGAGCCTTGTCCAACTCCAAAGCCACCTTGATTTTTAAATGAATTCTGTTTAGTATTCAGAGATGTTTACCCTTAGATGACATGTCCTCACAAGAGGTAATTTTCTTTGCTAGATGTTCCTATCTGGGTACTTATCTTTTCCTCAATATCCCTTCCCCCATCCATACTGGGATTTTAACTCACTTAATCTCATGCAGTTCTTGTGCCAGTAACCATAAATGCTGTGCATTCATGTATGCAGCCACGTCATGTTCAGAAGATTCAGCTTTCTTAGACATAAGAATTATATTCAGCTTAAGAATTATATTCTTGGCAACCAAACCCCAGAGATAAAAACATTCATGAACATCTTCAAGCAAGGATGATTATTTCCAAGAAAGAAACAAACATATGAGTAACAGCATAAAGAACCTTGGAAATATGTCCAGAAGTGATAGCTAAGGTAAGTGTCCATCCTGAAGATGAAAGTTTGAAAGCCTCCAGATCAGGAAGGTAGTTATATTTAAGGTTTATTATATTTAAAGGCTTGATAAAGGTTTCACATTGAATACAGGATATGGAAGCTTGAGAAATAACCACAAAAATTCCCTGCTGTATGGTTGAAATAAAATAGCTTGGTAATAAAAATAATCTGTAAGCAATTTATGCATCAGTAAAAGAGGAAATTCAATTAAAAATTAAAACCTCCTAACAAAAATGTCTCTCCAGATTCCATCAATGCTACGGTTAATATAACAGTTCCATATAAGTAACCAAACATTATCTGTATGAATGTCATTATAACACACATTTTATTGCACTCATGACAAAAAAGTAAAAATGTGTTACAAACCTTAAGCTCACCAAAAAAGCAAAATATCCTCAGTTTTACTATGCCAATTTTGATGTTTTAAATCCCATGTTGCTATATGTCACCATAAAAATATTTTAAAAGCTAAAGAAAAGTAACCACATAAACAGTATGCATTACAATGGAAATACTAAAAGTTTCTGTCTATAATGCTTTTATTAGGGAGGGCAATAAGAATATTTCACAAAGGATTCTAATTGTATTGTATTATAGTCATTGAACAGAAGTATTTTATTCTTCCTCCAAGTTACTTAACCAACAGTGTGTGCCAACATATCACGGCATGGGGGACAGATGAAACCAGTTTTATTTAGATTTGAGTTCCATGCTGTATCATCAGGAACTGATAAAGCAACATAACAAACAGCCATATGTGAGCCTTGGCCACCCATGAGGATTTTTTCCTATGAAAAGCAAATGTTCAAGTAACAAAATTAATATTAATATCTTCTGTAAACGTCAAAAGAACTACTTTTAGTTGAGCTGAATAATCAGAGTGTCTCCATAAATGACGCTCCATTTAGTTCACATAATGAAAGGAACCTGGAAGTCTCTCATATTTAATAATGTTGGTCTTATACTCAAAACTAAGTTTAAAGTCATATGGGCAAAGTTCCTTGTAGAGAAAATGAGATTTGTAAAGTGGCAATCACAGTCTTCCAAAAAAACTGGAATGGGATAGAAGAGGACTATCATTGTTGAAAAAGTCCTCTATGGCAGAGGCACTTAGAGTTCCAGAGCTTTATGTCATCTTGAAAGTTCAATCACAAAGATCATAATGAATAATAAGAAGCCAGTAAATGAATTCCCTTCATGGACCCTGGCAGGGCAAGTGTGTTCATTATTTCCAGGCCTCTATAACTGAAGACGTAAGGATGAAAATTTAAAAACCTTACAAATTTGAAATGAACACTAAAAGTTTATTCCACAGCTCTTCAATGGACTGGTTTTGTGATTTCTATATTCTAACCTCACTTTCTAACTGTTTTAAATTTACACTATGTATTAATGGAGTGAATGTATGTGCGGTGTAAGTGTACATGCTCATAGCACACGTGTGAAGGTCAAAGGACAACTTAGAGGAATCTGTTTCTTCTACTATGTGGGTTCGGGAGTTTAAGCTCAAGTTGGCAGACTTAGTAAAGAATCCCTTTACCAACAGACCACTTTTATCTCTAGAATCAAACTCATCCAAATATCTATCGGTCTGTTTCTTTGTGTTTGTTTTTCTAGTGCTGTGGTCTACCTAACGGTTGTATTTGCATCTCATTCTACACTAAGACCAATGACAGCATTCACTCCAGCCAGGCAGACAGAACATGGTAAGCTTTTGGTTTGGGTTTTAGTTCTTACAGTTATTATTCTTCCAAGGAACTTTGAGCCAACATGATTAAAATCACATGTTCACTTACTGATAGTTAACTGATATTTTACCCACTCAATATTAGCATGCATTACTAGACACATCTTTTAAAATGATATAATTATTGAAATACTTGTCATCTCTTATTTTGCCTCTCAGAGAATTTTTTCAACATATTGTTATCATCCAAATTTTTATGTGTTCTCCACCCCAAATTCACATGTGACCAGTGGATGATATTAAGGTTGCAGTCTTGGGGCTTGGGAAATGATCCAACATTCTCTTCTGGCCTCTGTGGGCACTAAATTCGTGTGTACATGCATGCATGTATAAACACATACACGCACACACATGCACATGCATGTGGGCACACATATGAAAATAAATACAAAGGGATAAAGGTGTTTCTATATGTGTGCAGCCATTGTTTACACATACTAACATATATCATGAGATTCTTGTAACCAATAAATACATGGTTAAAGACTTCTCACTGTTCCATTGTTGACCTACTGCATAATTTTTAAATTAGAAAATTATGAGGTTTCCAATTTCTGCCTATTGGAAACAATATTATAATGACTCTATGTCACCATCTGGGAAAACACATCTTGGTCATGAACCTCATCACGAATTTGGGGAAAATGTTCAGAAATGAAATTGCTGAGTTGATGAGTAAGCACATATTTAAATATGAAGTATTTTCTTAGCAACTGATTTCCAAACAAGAGCAGAAAGGATGTTCCCTTTGTCCCATTTCACATTTATTTTTTGTAGAGTCAACAAACATTGGCTATATGCTTGTCATGTCTTGGGCAATGGGTGCTAGGTAATGAGAAACAGGAGCATAACATAGTTCCTCCCAGCTTCTCCCAGCAGTTTAGAAACAGAATATGTAGGTAATTTAAATGCGAGAAAGAGTGAGTTTTAATAGCACACTCAAGGATGATTAAAGAAAAATTATGCTTCTAAGCATATATTAAAGTATCTACTTTTACATACCTGCTCATATTACAGTCCTAAGCTTTATATTTGACTAGTCTTACTGCTACACTCTAACGGGAAAATATTTCTAAATCTTGGGAGAACTGAAGTAACTTCTTTAGGTGTGACTTCTGTGACCAAGGACAAGTAAGTGTTAAGAGTCAGTTTCTTAATATATAAAAATGAGGACAAAGTGAATTTTCAGATTGCAGTGGAGAACTGCCTTAATTTAGCGTGCTTAAAAAGCATTTCCCAATCAGACACATTTTCTTCAGGGCTCTGCTTTAAACCCCTCAGTATCCTTCAGGAACATCTGATCATAGGGACAGCTGGCAATGGGGACATCTTTTCCTCCGTGGAAGAAACTGAAACATCTATAAGATGTTTACATTACCGATTCTTTTTCAGGGATTCTTTAGTTAATTTTTATCAAAACTCCACTCCATTTTGTCTCAATATATCACAAGCTCGTATTTCACTTTGAATATATGAAGTTACAGTAAACTGAGTTCCGAAAATAACAATAGGTACATTTTTAAAACTTTTCCAGCAAAAGTAGACAATTAACACACATGCCATTATTTAAGGACAGAAAGAGCAGACTCCATTTAATGGAGTAAAGTAAGCTGTGCTTCGGAGTGTTGAGGTAAATAAACAGTTTTAATGACTTTAATTTTAGCACTTCTTGCTCACATAAATATATAAAGAGTCACAAGTGATGTATTCTGATCCTCTCAAGCAATTCATTAAAACTAAGTACTTTTTCCATTAATTGTTCCAGAGCCAGCTGATAGTCCCATCACAGCTGGTACTTAGTATTTTTATTTAACTTTGATAGTGTTCCTAAATCCTAAGTATGCCACATTTGCCCATTCTGTTAAACAGAAAGATTTGGGGGAGAAAAACACAGAAGTAGTCTTGATGTGCATTCATGCATTCAGCAGAATAATCAGCTGAAAGGCTCTTTAGAGTTTAGAACACACATAAAACATCTCTTGAAGCAAAGCTGTCTCAGCCATGTTTAAAGCATCAAAGTCATCCTCATTAGAAACTCAAAGATGCAAAGAAAGCATCCGCTCTGCCCTGCTGAAGTAGCAGTGATACAACATGGACCAAACTGGCTCTTCTGATCAGCTCGTCTCTTCCCTCGCAATCATTTGTACACCTGTGTAGAACTTGTTCCCCAATGTGTTTCTCTAGTGGTTCACTTAATTAATACTATACCATAGAAATCATTTAAATCATGTTAAACTAGGACTATCTAAATAAAATAATATCCAGAGGATTTGTGAAGTGCCATGTAAAGGAAAGATGCATTTTACCTCACTAGAAAATAAATAACACAAAGGACTTATAGTTCATGTAATTTAAAAAATGGAAAGCAATACAATTTTAAGGCATTGTCACAATCAGTATTTCCATCTATATTGACTTTTTATAGCTATTTAAAAATTCATATTTCCAAAGAGCAATACAAACTCACTCCTAAAACTGATTGCTACTGACTTTTCTTCTTCCCAAGTGCACTTAAGAAAACCTCTTTAACCGGAACAGAGCCAGGTTACCCAATTGTGGTAAAGATTCTGTCCTGGATAGGAAACATGAGTCTTGCAAAGAATGCACCAGTGAGCTCACCATTTCATGGGCTTCACGGGAGACATGGAGGTCTTTTCTGTGTCCTGTAACCCAACAGTAGCTTCCAAATCAGATCCATTTTCAGTCCTGTGGGACATACATACAGCTCTCTCATTGACTGACTTTTGGAGGGAGTTACTTTATACTCATGGACAGGTTCAGGGGAAAACAGGAGGAGGTGTGTGTGTGTGTGTGTGTGTGTGTGTGTGTGTGTGTGAGAGAGAGAGAGACAGAGAGAGACAGAGAGAGACAGAGAGAGTTAGAGAGACAGAGAGACAGAGACACACACACAGAATATTAAAAGTGCTGCAACAAAAATGAGCTACAATTAAAAAAAGAAAGAAATATAAATTTAGCAACTTGAATTGAAAGGCCAGAGTATTGTCTTTATCTCTCCATTCACAGTTCATCCAGTTTTGTGTACAAATTTTTTATCTACACACTTGAAGAATGAACATATTTTTACAAACAACATGTTTAGAAAGGATAATTAATGAAACCAAAATTACATGAGTGTATATATGTATATACCTAAGAAATAAATCAATCTGATTTTTATCTATCCAATTTGGGTTCCAATAAAGCAAAGTTTTATTTTTCTAGTTCCCACTCTCTATTGCTAGTAATTCCATTAACCTTTTGTTTAGAACTTCATTCTTCATTAGACATTGCACCAATAACTAACAGGAAAAATATTCTAGGACAGTCCTATTTTTTGCAAATGTTCTTGACTCTTTACCACACAGTAAACCTGTGTGTAATTTACACTGTGTATTTATGTCCTTAGAAACTTCAACATAGTGAATCCTTCATTTCCCTGGTGTACAAGCTATTGTTTGTTCAAATTCTTATATAATATTTAACAAATTACTCTTATGTCCTTGGGTATAAATAAATTAATTTGGAAAATGAGCCCAAACTAATTAAATCAAGTGCCATGTTGCTCTACATCTCTGCAGTTTACAGAAGGAAAACAGCACCCTCTGCTAAAAAACAAAATACAACCTGGCATTAGTTTTTTGGGGAGGTGGTGGTTTACACTAAAGGAGGAGGTGTGTCAAGAATCAAATATATCTCCCCTGTGTTTATGGAACAATTGTTGGGGGCATATGGAATTGTTCTAAGGGAATTAAAATTTGTTGAACAGGAAAGAGGTTTCTGGGCCATTGAATGAGATTGCTCAGTGAGTAAAGGCAATTACTGCCAAGTCTTATGTCCTGAATTTGATCCCCAGGATCCACATTGTGGAAGGAGAAAATCAACACCTCAAAATGCCCTCTGACCTCCACACACAGGCTGTGACACCACTTACACACACACACACACACACACACACAGAGTTTGAGAGAGAGAGAGAGAGAGAGAGAGAGAGAGAGAGAGAGAGAGAGAGAGAGACCCTTCCCTATCTTAGACATATAGCTATACTTCCTTTCCGTTTCTTTTATACAGTATATTTCAGTGTTAGCCTGGACTGTTCTAAGACATATTGTCAAAATAAAACTGTTGTAAACTCAATTTTAAAAGCATTTAACTGAAAATCTGAATAGCTCCTTTTCTAAAAACAAAATTTTGTCTTGTGCATAATAGATATGTGATTTGAACAAAGTTTTTTTTTCCTCTCTCTCTCTTGGGTGCTTTTGGACCAGGTCTGAGAGAGACTTCATCTGCTCTAGGAAGGCTTACAGCCAGTGGTTACCTGCCAACTGGGACGTGCCCTCTTATAGTATATATGGCGATATAGGGCATGCATCCAGCCTCTTTTCCGGCCTCTCTTTTCCATTTGCAGAATTCGGTTTCTGATCTCTGTTCAAGCAGAGGATTCTGATTTGTGAGTCTACCCCTAAATAAATAACCATCTATTTATCAATTCTGAGCTAGTGTGGGATTTCTTTTCAGCATCCTTCCACATTCATCTTGTGATTCTGCCACCTCATATCTTACACAGTACATCATTTGTCACGGCAAAGCCGGAGAGAACTCAGAAAACCCACAGCTCCTCTTTGTAGAAGCACTCACTTTCACAGTGCATTCTTACTCTGTGTCCCTGACATGCTTGGGACATGTTAAACAAAGGTGGAAAAGTGCTTGGTGGTGAAGACCAACAGTCTGTAACACCTTTATCTGTAGAAGGAGCTGAGGGCTGCGTTCCTGCCGCCTGGTTCCTGGTCGCCTGGCTAGCTTATGCCCCAAAATAACAACACACAAATTGTATTCATTTAAACACTGCTTGGCCCATTAGCTCTAGCCTCTTACTGGCTAATTCTCACATCATGATTAACCCATTTCTAATAATGTGTGTAGCACCTCGAGGTGGTGGCTTGCTGGAAGATCTTAACCTGCATCCATCTTGGAGAGGAGAGGCATGGTTTCTGCCTGGAGAGGAGAGGCATAGCATCTGGCTCACTGCCTTCTTCCTCCCAGCATTCTGTTCGGTCTACTCCACCTAACTAAATTCTGCCCTATCAGGCCAAGCAGTTTTCTTTATTAATTAACCAATGAAAGCAACAGATAGATAAAGACCCACCTACATCATTTGTCTTTCTTTTACTAAATATTCTGTTTACATTTTCCAACATATAAGACACACTTGGAGAAAAAATTTGGTTGTCTTTCTGAGTCTGTCTCATTTTGCTCAGCATGATTTCTGGTTGCACCCATTTTTCTACAAATTTTCTTAATGGTTACTAAGATTCTTTTGGGTTTCTGTTTCATGTTTTCTTCATCTACATATCTTTTGACAGGGAATCACGTCCCTTTCCACCACATTCTCTGATGACTTGTTTTGCACATTTGACTTACATACTTTTATCCCCCTTGATTATCAGGGGTTGATCTTAACCCTGCTCCATTTAATCATAAAGGCCAAGAGTGGTGGAATAGGATGAGCGAATGGGTGCTAGGCTTTGTAGCCTATCTGGATATATTGGTCATCAGAGACTGTATGCACACAGAGGAAACACCTAGACACTGTGGAAATCCACTCACCTAGACTCTCTGCCTTACTAAGGGTGGTAAGGTCTAGCAAAAGGAAGTTGCCAGACTTTGTAACCATAGAGGAAAACAACAGTTGAAGTCAGAGGATCAGTTGGATTGCCTCAAAGGGAAAGTTGGATTTGGGGATCAATATGGATACTGATGATGGTGTGCTTTACCATATAGCATAATTCTCTTCAATAAAATCAAAGTAAAAATAAGAAAAAAAGGCACACTCAGGATCTCCATATGGAAACAACATAGAGTGCAGTCAGTTGAGGAACTCAGTGTCCAGCTTATGCAGGTGAAACGCCTTGAGTTTAAGTAAGCTTGGGGCATCTCTTTGTCCAGAGACCTGTAAATTTAAAGGCTAAGTTCCCTATCCATGCAAATGTGTTCAGAAGTGCTCAGCAAACTGAATTCCCAGGTTTTTCTCCCTCTTAGAGAGGAGAAGAAAGTGCGGCACGCACACCCCAGCCAGTGAGAATGCTGCCATTCTCCACAGCAAACAGTGAAAGCATCACTGAGAGGCTGCTCCTTCCCTTGGATGAAAGGAGCCTTTCTGTCCACTTCCTACTTGGACTGTATTTGGAAATGCATTTCTTCTAGACTGCAGAGCTTTTCCAGCTCTTGCTCACTTGAGTATGTGTGAAGCAACACCATTTTCAACTCCATTCAGTCAAAGGCCTCTTCAGTCCAGGCTGTGGTTTCTTTGGCAGAACATTGCTCTCAGATACTTGGGAGGCTTCTTCTCTATTTGTTTCCAGTCAGTCCTAGGACAGTAACCACACCCACAGTAGCAAATGCCCAGTTCTCAAAACTCCTAGAACTCTTCAGTGTCTCAACCCCATGCCTCCTTTTCAATTCAATTTGAGGGTGACTACCTTGAAGTCTGTCTGTCATAACAAGTGGGAAGATCCCACTTTAAAATGTCTCTACACTGAGAATGTTAACCAGTTTAAGAACTATAATCAACTGAAAGTTTTAATTGAATAATTATTAGTCATAGCCTTGGGAAAATCCTTTTCTCTCTTATTTAGGTTCTAAAAACATTGGGTTTTTACACATGCAAATTTCTAGATCCACTTATTTTTTTTCTAATCTGTTTGTGAACCAGATGACTATTTCCTATATCTACCTTTGTTTTATAATACCTTGTAAAATGGTTAGTAATAGTTACCATTACTTTGTTTTCCATTACTTAAAGTTTTCACTTATTTTACATCCAGTCCCCACTACCTCCTGCCTCTCCTCTCCTCCTCCTCCATTCATTTCTCCTCTGTTTACATTGGGAAAAAGATGGGTGTCAACAAAACATGCCATATCAAGTTGAGGTAAGATAAAGCTCCTCCCTCAGTATTAAGGTTGGCCAAGGCAACCCAGTATGAGAAGCAGTTTCCCAAAAACCATCTTAAGCATTAGGAACAGGCCCTGATCCCACTGCTAGGAATCCCACAAATAGACCAAGTTACACAACTGTCACTATTATGTGAAGGGCCTAGGTCAGTCCCATGTAGACTCCCTAACTGATGGTCCAGAGGCTGGGACCTCTTATGAGCCTAGGTTAGTTGTTTCCATGGGTTTCCTTGTGGTAACATTGAGCTCCACCCCCAGGGCTCCTACAATCCTTCCTCCCTCTCTTCCAACAGGATCCCAGAGCTCCATCTGGTGCTTGACTCTGGATCTCTGTTTCCATCAGTTACTGGATGAAGTGTCTCTGAAGACAATTATGGTAGTCACGAATCTGATTACAGGAAATGGCCAATCCAGGTACCCTCTCCACTATTGCTACGAGTCTTATGGATTCCTGGGAGTTTCCCTGGCACCAGGTTGGGAGAATCACTGCTTTCTTTTTTTTTTTTTTTTTTTGGTTTTTCGAGACAGGGTTTCTCTGTGACTTTGGAGCCTGTCCTGGAACTAGCTCTTGTAGACCAGGCTGGTCTCGAACTCACAGAGATTCACTGGCCTCTGCCTCCCAAGTGCTGGGATTAAAGGCATGTGCCACCACCGCCTGGTGAATCACCGCTTTCTTAAACAACTGTTGTACTTCTATCTCTTACCCAAGAGCTAAAATTTACGTAGGCCTCTACTCTGCTTTTCAAGATCTGATTGTAATGATCTCACCAGACATTTTGCTATAACATGCCTTTTCTTTGTCATCTTCAGAATCAATTTTCTCGATGCCTGTATCCTGCCTTCCAGGCACATACAAGTCATTGTATTTGAATCTTGTATCTAAAATTCATTTCTATGTAAGAATAGATGAAGTTATAGATGATAGCAAATTTCACTGAATTTCAGTGGCTTAGGACAGCATAGATCAACTTCTTGTTCACTTGGTAACCTGACAAAGGTCTCTTCCATAAAGTGATTCAGGGAATCAAGTAATTAATCATCTTACTGTCCTTAATCTATCATCTCAACCTGTAGCCTGTGGGGTGGGCAGATCAAGTGGAACTTACATTTGTACTTAAATCTCTTAGATTTGAAAAGTTAAAATAAATAAGCTTATTTATTTATTTTACATCCTGCCAATTTCCCCTCCCTCCTATCCCCATGATCCCTCCCCTACCCCATCTGTTCCTATCCCCTAATCTATTACCCCTCCATTTCTGTTTAGAAAAGGGCGGGTTTCCCATGAATGTCAACAAAACACGGCATTTCAAATTGCAGTAAGACTAAGTACCTCCCCATGTATTAAGGCTGGGCAAGATGACCCAGTAATGGGAATTGGGTCCCAAAAGCTAATACGAGTCAGAGGCAGCCCCTGTTTCCACTGTTATGAGTCCCACAAGAGAACCAAGCTACACAAGACTAGATGGAAGTTTTGAATGATACCTCTCATGGCCCTAGTCCAAAATTATAAGCCAGGCCCTATCTTAGGAGGCTGGAAAATCCTTTCTATATGTCCAGGAAAGACTCAAAAACTAATTGTCACATGAGTGGATGATTTATACTTCCTAATTTGGGTTAAGCATAAAGAAATAAATAATCTACTGTGAGTTTCTCTAATCACAACAATGGTATGGATATATTTATCAAATTATTAAATTGTATTATAAGAATAATGATGAAGAAGTTGATTGATTTTTTTTACTTAGGAATACATTTAGCAATTGCTAGTATAAAATGGTATATTATATTCCAATTGATTTTTAATGTTCTTGGAAAAAGCCTTATTTCAATATTAATGAACAAATTAATAATTTTAGATAACCACAACAACAGAACAGCAATAAGACATCATCAGCAGGGTATAGCAAAAACAAGGTACAAGCAATGGAGATGAACAAAAGAGAAACAAAGAGTAGAGCTACTCAGAAATATGCAAGCATACATTTCTGAGGGTAATAAACATTGTGTTGAGAATAGGAATCACCAAGGTATCAAACAACCTCGTCCCACAATCATGGTGATAAGAATGATGAAATCCTTTTACATTAATGAACATTGAGTATGTCTTTCTGGCATCCTAGATTCCAATAAATTACATGGGTTTGGATTAGTCATCTCTTAGAGATGAAAATTATCAGGACCTGGTAGGAAAATAAGTTGTATGAATTTTTTTGAGAATAAATATTTCAATTACTTCAGAGTAATATTCTGGAAGACTATACACAGGAACAAATCAAATAAAACCAGATTTACGACATGATAAAAATATAATTTTTGACTTACAAGTAACTCCTTCAAGCTGATAGTCATAATTTAAACTAGCAATTTGTTATAGGGATAGGACCATGGACTTTGTAAAAAATCAGACAGTAAACACTTTAGGCTTTGTGGGCTTTTAAGTCTGTCATATCTACATGACTGATGGAGGTGGGTCTTGCATTTATCTGTTGCTTTCATTGGTTAATTAATAAAGAAACTGCCTAGGCCCATTTGATAGGCCAACCCTTAGGTGGGTGGAGTAAACAGAACAGAATGCTGGGAGAAAGAAGCCGAGTCATTGAGTTGCCATGATTCTCCCACTCCAGACAGACGCAGGTTAAGATCTTTCCTGGTAAGCCAGCTCGTGGTACTACACAGAATATTAGAAATGGGTTAGATCAATATGTAAGAGCTAGCCAATAAGAGGCTGGAGCTAATGGGCCAGGCAGTGATTAAAAGAATACAGTCTCCGTGTAATTATTTTGGGTAAAGCTAGCCTATTTCAACACATGACCCTACTAATGTAACAATGACTTAAATAAACAAATAATACTCACTATCACCAAAGAATACATTATGGGTATTTCTCAATAAAACTTTACCTAAAAGACTAGGTCTCAAGTTGAATTGTAGCTTCATAGTAAAATTTGAATTTTTTCTAATATATGGAAAACAAAGTTCTGTAATAGAAATTTTTAATCAGGAAATCGATATGTGGGTTGCTCTATAGTAATCTATACACTTAACACATGATAGGCCCTAAGTTGAATCCCTCATGCCAAAAAAAAGGTGGGAGACAAGAACCCATAAAAGGAGCTTTCTTTCAAAATTCCATATTGAAATTTAATACTTTGCATGACAATTAAAATAAATCAATTAACTAATTAAAATAAAAATAAAAGTTCTCTGGTTATAGAAGCCTTCATGACAGAAGCAGGAGAGAAGACTCGAGCATGATCTAGAAGCTAAAGGTCTTGGAGTCACTATTCAGGCACATTTGTAGCTTCCCCACTATACTAGGGTACCCTATTTTCTTAGCAATAAACTTTATTCATGGTGTTCTTCAAGAAAAAAAAACAACAAAAGTTTGTCAATAATTTACAATAATAATGGCTATCTGTAATTAAAGCTATGTAAAAGAACTGAAATTCAATTATTCTAGAGATACTTTGAATACCTTGATACATGTGAGAAGAAGGTATACTATATTGGCATAAACTGCTTAATAATTTTGAAGATAATACAATTATAATTAATAACTCATACCAAGTACATATAATAGAATGTTAATAAAGATTCAAAAAATGTACATCAATAAAAATAACTCAGTTAAAAATGTGATACAGATCTAAACAGAATTATGAAAGGAGGAAACTCAAGTGGCCAATAAATACTTAACATCCTTTGTCATGTGGGAAATGAAAATCAAATCTACTTTGAGATTTCATCTTATACCCATCATAACGGCTGACATCAATAAAACAAATTATGGCTCATGCTCATGAGGGTATAGAGTAAGGGGAACACTCATCCATTGCTGGTGGGAACACAAACTTGTAATGCCACTATGAAATTCAAGATCCAGCTATACCACTTTTGGACATATACTCAAAGGATGCTTCATCCTACCACAGAAACAACTGCTCAAATATGTTCATTGTTGCTCTATTCACATTACCCAGAAATCGAAAACAACCTAGATGTTTCTCAACAGATGAATGAATAAAGAAAATGTGGCCCATTTACACAACAGCATAATTGGAGAGTTTTAAAGACCATGAAAGCTTTTTTAATCCTTTGGTAAAGGTATAATAATACCTAAAATATGCATATATTTTACTGGTAATTTAAAACCTAATGCAAAATCAAATCAGAATCCATATAGCTAGAAAATTTATTACATTCATCCTGCCTCATTAGACACGTCTATAAAGGAGTGCTACATTTGCTCTAGTTTGAGATGTTTAAACATACTGGACCGAAATACGTTTGCCCAACAAAGAGTTTGTTTTTTTAAGTCATGAAAAATCTTCCTGACTAACAACCAGCAGAATAAAACCTCTCTTCTTCAGTGAGAAAGCAAACAGGGAGGCCATAAGGTCTCTGCAAAGATGCAACAGTGTTCTCCAGCTACAGGCCCTGGCTCCGGGCAAGTTGGAAAGAGACTCAAAGAGGAATAAACCAGTAATAAGGACACCATACTTACAGTGACCTTTGAGCAATTCCAGATGTACACATGGAGCTTTTTCCACAGCTCATCAGAAGGGGATGCCTTAAGAAGTGCCAAGTCTGTGGAGTCTTGCATGGGGCTACAAGTTCATGAATACAAAAACAGAGAGAGACTGAGCAAAAATGAAAACAACACAAAAAGAAACAGATCCTTGAAATAAAAACGTAGCCAAAGATTAATTCTCTTCCACGCAGTTTTACCAGTCCCATAAGTAGGGAGGAAACACAGTCATTTGGTATTTTTTGCATATGTTTATCAGTGGCTAGATTGAGCCAAGCACTTATTTCTCTCTGCCATTACACTATTATTTATTCAGAGTAACTAATTTAATTCACAAACAAAACCAACGTAGTAGAATCTGTTATTCACATTTAATGATTTTTTAATCTAAAATGAGATAAAGATACTTACGCAGGATGACTAAGATCATCTACTGAGAACAGAAGTAAAAATTAGCTAAAAGAGACAATGAATATACTCTTTTTAGCCGACATGGAGTCCATCGCAATTGCTCAGCTCTGCTGCTGTGTAGGGGAAATGTACCTATGAGTAATGTTTAAACATCGGACATGGATATCTTGTTAAACCAAAGGGTATGGGACTGTATTAAATCAAGATTCAGATTCAACTCTATGCCTCCGAAAAATATGGCACCATAAAATTACAGTAAGAGAAAGCAAAATGAATGTATTTCTCTTTAGAACTAGCTCATTGTGAAATTCTTTTCATTTTCTGTTTAGTTTTATCCTGATGAAATAAATGGATTAGACAATGTAAATTTTTATTCTTACTTGCTGATCAAAAAATTGGGATGCCCAGATAATATAAACAAAGCAGGTCATATTCCTAAGGGAATGAATTTAACCGGGTTCTTGCTGTTGTTTCTCAGAATGGATGTATGGACCTGAGATTTGGACAGTTCTCAGCCTTCTAAAATAGAAAGGGTAGGGAAGGAAGAATGACTTTGGATTCTTTTATTGGCACAGAAACATTAGATATAACAAATCCTATCTCTATTTTTTTTTCTTTCTTTTTTTTTTTGCTGGTTTATTTATTTATTTATTTATTTTTTGATGGTTTGCTTCTTTGACTGTTGTTCTGAAACAGGGTCTCTAAGCCCAGTAGCCTGAAACTTTTTCTGTAGCCAAAGATGACCATGAACTTCTCATATTCCTGCCTCCATCTCCTAAGCTAGACTTACTGACATGCACCAACACACGGATCTTAGAGTTGTTTTCTTAATTTCAAATTTATTGTCAAATACCAAATTGCCTCACAAGTATAATAATCTCAGACAAGATAGTTACTCCCATATTAACTTGTCAGACAATAAGTGTTAAAAATCATTATTTTAATTTCATTTTGGTTTTTCTTTCATTTTTGAAAAAACAATATTGGGACATGCCAACATGATACTGACTGAACAAACAAATGGCTGATGTGGGAGTGTCATATCAATCTGTTGATTTCATTGGTTAAGTAATAAAGAAACTGCTTGGCCCTCATAGGTTAAAACATAGGTGGGTGGAATAAACAGAATAGAATGCTGGGAGGAAGAGGAAGTGAGCTCAGATGCAAGGCAGCTCCTCTCAGAGACAGACGCCATGCTCTCCTCTCCAGAGCAGACACGATGAAACTCCAACCCAGGATGGACGTAGGCTAGAATCTTCCCGGTAAGCGCACCTTGGGTGCTACACATATGAACAGAAATGGGTCAAGCAGTGTTTAAAAGAATACAATTTGTGTGTTTTTATTTCGGGTCATAAGCTAGCTAGGCAGCCATGAGCCGGGCTGTGGGAAGAGGCCCACAGCTCCTACTACAAATGGCACAGAAGATTCCTAAATATCTGAGACTGTATAGAAATGTCTTCCTGTGCAGGGTGATGCTAGCTTGCCAGATCACATGCCAGATTACTGGGATTGCTTTGAGAACTACAAAAAAAAACAAAAAAAAAAAAAATCATCAATTTCCTTGTGAATATAAGTCATCATAATCATTAAGATAATCTTCTGAAACTTGGGCTCTGAGTTTTACAAGATAAAGTATCTTTTAGACTTTTTATTCTTTTCCTTCAAAGATCTGTAATACTTTTTGCCAGAAATTATGAAGATGCACACAGTTTGGCATCTCTGCTGTCCTAGCCCCATGATTATCAATTAATTTTCCGGGACCTACAACTTTCTTCTTATTGTTACTAATCACCAACATAAAATGTGGTGGTTTCTAAATATTCATTCTGCTGGATTCCTAAATAGTTGACTTGAAAATTTTCAGGAACTGATATAGAAGGCAAGACCACCTTGTCTGTAATGAGTGGTTTTGATACAAATTAGCTAACATTAGAAATCCACGGCTGGATTTCTAAGAACTATGGTAAGGTTACAGCCATGGGCAGGGTTATTTTTGCAACGGTTGCAGCCTGTCTCTGAAGAAGGGCAGCACTCTTCCAGTCTCCGTGTCAGCTGGAACATGTGGCTTGTGAAAAGCGAGACCTGACACATGTGTGGGAAGAAAACTCAAGAGCCATGATGCTGCTTGCCAGACACTTTTTCCTCCTGTCATGAGATCAAAATCTTCCAGATACAGGCTGTATGATCAACCTGAGTCCCTGAGGGAAGACAGCATGGCTCAGAACCAACAGCAATCTATGTCACCTTGTCACTTGAGTGAGAAGGACAATGCCGCTGCTATGACTCCCTGATAGTTTAGGTGACTTGTAGCCGGAAAACACAGGCTATCCCAGTGAGTTAATAAAATATGGAAATGTGATTACACTCTGACTTTGACACTTCACTTAGAATAATTAATGCAAAATACCTCATTTGCTCAAAATATTAAAAATCATTCTTATGTTTCTTATATACCAATTTAGTTGGTTTCAGCAGGATATAAGACCAACCTTTATCTGCAGTAACTGTAAAGATGTTGCATGGAACTGAAGCCCAACACAGATATCTTTGTGCAGGGACTATGGAAGTTCATCATTAAAGAACAGCATGACAAAGACTGTCAGTCACTGCTTAGAGATTAAGTACAGATTTAAAAAAATCTCTATACAGGTACTTGCTAGCCTATCTTAATTATTTTCATTTTCTGTTTGGTTTTTGTTTTGTTGATTTGTTTCCAAGACAGGGTTTCTCTATGTTATAATTTTAACTGTCCTGGAACTCTCTTTGTATACCAGGCTGGCCTCAAACTCACAGTGATCCGCGTGCCTCTGCCTTCCGATTGCTGGGATTAAAAGTGTGCACCACCACTGCCCAACCCTCATTTTTCTACTTTTAAATTCACAATTTTGAAATTATGTCCAATGGAAAAAATGGTTTGGTAAACCTCAACAAATTTACAAAATTCAAAGGTAAATAATACTATTAATATTCATCTTATTAGAAGCTAGGTCCTTATGAGGGGCCTTTGCTTGCTAATTTAAGAAATAAATTGTGTCAGCATTTTAAGTAACAAAACCTCTAATATCTGGTGGAAAACAGGGAGTAACGCATTTTAGTTATAACTGAGATACTCTGAGATTTCATGAAATTACTCACCCTGGGTGAAAGACATTCTGTTCTCTCCTGCCAGTCTTCTAATTCTGTGAGTTTAACTAAATAGATATCAAATAATTTCATTTAAGACCCAAGTTGAACATCCAATGATTAAACTTTCTATTTCTACTCTATTGTGTTTTTATGGAAGATGGACTATTATTTCATTATACTCAAATGATAATCAATCCTTTGTTTTTGGCCTTAAAATATTATTTTTGAGCCAGGCAGTGGTGGTGCACGCCTTTAATCCCAGCACTTGGGAGGCAGAGGCAGGCGGATCTCTGTGAGTTCGAGACCAGCCTGGTCTACAAGAGCTAGTTCCAGGACAGGCTTCAAAACCACAGAGAAACCCTGTCTCGAAAAAGCAAAAAACAAACAAAAAAAAAAAGAATATTATTTTTGTACCTTGAATGTGTCATCGACATACGTGGCCCTTTTTTGAAATATTAATTGCATTTCTTCCTTCCCTGTCCTTTCTCCATTCCCCCTACACTGCTCACCACTCTCCTTTAAATTCATGACCACTTTTTTCCCTGATTGTTATTGTGTGCATATGTGTACACACATATGCATATATATTCTCAATGTGACCATTCAGTCCATATAATGTTCACACCTGTGTGTATGTTTCTCTATACTTCTCCTAAAGAATACAAAATGATTTCTTATTTTGAATTTCTCAATTTATAATCTCTTATTGTTCTGTGTTTATTCTACCTAAAGTTATGACACCAATTGAAACTTATTGGAACTCCTAGACATATTTACTTACTTACTTTACATTCATGTTTGTTGTCCCTTCTTTTTTCATCTTAGGTGTTTTCTATTATATCAAGATTTCCACTCAGAAATGTTCTCTTTGTTCTCTGAACAAATCTTTCTCCTTTTCTCTCAAATATTCAGTGATATGAAGTTCCAGATTAGCAATTTTTTTCCTTCATTATTTGAAGAGAACACACAAGGGTCTCTGGCTCCCTGCTAGAGAAAACCCTCAGATCCTCATTCAGTGTAGCTTCTCTGATGGGCCAGCTTAATGGATTTCTAGTAATTCTGCCAAAACTACCCTAAAAACTAATTTTGAAACGTTTTCCTTAATACCAGCTTGAGGAGTTTTTCATAGTTTTGTATTTCACCTCTGATTCAAATTCCTACATTTTGCTTATTTTCTCTGTATCCATTCTTAATTTATAACCTCTAGAAATCAGCTGCTATATTAATTTATTATTAATATCAACTATACATGCAATATTATGCTATTATATTATTAAATTATTAATTAATGTCAATAATAAACCACTCTCTAAAAGGTTTTAATTTATATTCAAATTTAAAATACAGTTTAGATCATCCACAGTTATATTAAATGAAGAAGAAACATGTTAATGTACCACCATGTAATATTTTACACAACCATAGCATTGTGAATATGTATTAATAGTAGTGTTTTGTACAAGGACCTCCAAAATCTTACAGTGCATACTTTTGTGGTAAAAACATCCAATGTATCATGCTTATATTCAAATATAGACAAGACCCAGTAGCAACTTTAATGTTAAATAGAAGTAAAATACTGTTATTCTTAAATAAAATTAAATGAATTGCATACATTCTAAAGTTTATGTCCCATTAGTAGCTCAGTGGACTTTAAAATCTCTTCCTGCATGTGTATTCTGGACAATTGTTGATCATACTCTTTACCATATACTCAGCTTTGTCAACTGGACAATGCACAGATATTTCAGTTGCTACATAATTCAAACTAATAAGAGTAAAAATAAACTACCTGCAAACAGCTTCCAGTGACTAAGTACAGTGCCTCTCTGTTATCGTTCTGCCCAGTGTACAAATACAGCATCAAATGAAATGTTATCACTAGTCTTCTCATCGATTCATTAAAATATTTTTTAAATTTTTCTTTTTATATTTTCTTATTTAAAAATATTTTTTTCATTTTATATTCCAACCAAGTTCCCCTTTCTTCTCCTTCTCCTACCTCCCCACCTTCTCCCATCCCGCCCCCCATTAACTGCTTATAGGGGGCAAGGCCTTCCTTGGAGAGTTAACAAGGTCTGGCATACCAAGTTGAGGCAGGGCCAGGTCCTTCTCCCCTGCATCAAGTTGAGCAAGGTGTCCCACCATAGGGATGGGCTCCAAAAAGCCAGCTCATGCACACAGGATAAGTCCCGGTCCCAGTACTAGGGGCCCCACAAACACTTAACTATCACCCACATTCAGAGGGCCTAGTTTGGTCCCATGCAGACTCCCCAGCTGTAGGCCCAGAGTCCATGAGCTCCCACAAGCTCAGGTCAGCTGTCTCTGTAGTTTTCCCAATCATGATTCTGACCCCCTTTGCTCATACAATCCCTCCTCCCTCTCTTCGACTGAACTCCGGGAACTAAGCCTGGTATTGGCTGTGGACCTTTGTATCTACTTCCATCAGGTACCAGATAAAGATTCTATGATGACAATTAGGGAAGTCACCAATCTGATTACAGGAGAAAGGCAGTTCAGGCACCCTCTCCACTATTGTTAGCTGGGGTCATCCTTGTGGATTCCTGAGAATTTCCCTAGCACCAGGTTTCTTCTCAACCCCACAATGGTTCCCGCCATCAAGATATCTCTTTAATTGCTCTTCCTCTCTATCCTCTCAACTTGACAGTCACATTCCTTCATGTTCTAATCCCCCCTCCCCTACCCCCACATCCAGTTTACCCAGGAGATCTCATCTATTTCCTCTTCCCAGGAGAATACCTGTATCCCTCTTACAGTCCTCCTTGAAAGGCTAAAATCAAAAACACTGATGATAGCTTATGTTGGAAAGGATGTGACATAAAGGACCTCCTCTACTGTAGGTGGGAGTGCAAACTTGCACAGCCATTCTGTCAATAAGTATGGCAGTTTCTCAGAAAATTGCGAATCTACCTCAAGACCCAGTAATACCACTTTTAGTCATGTACCCAAAGAATGCTCAATCATAACACAAGGACACTTGTTCAACTGTGTTCATAGCAGCATTAGTCATTATAACCAGATCCTGTAAACAAACTAGATTCCCCTCAGCCAAAGAATGGTTAAGAAAATGTGGTAAATTTACACATGGGGTATTACTCTGCTGTAACAAAAATAAACAAACAAACAAAAAAAAACAATGACATTATGAAATTTGCGGGCAAATGGATGGAACTAGAAAAATGTCATCCTGAGTGAAATAACCTAGGGCCAGAAAGACAAAAAGGATAACTGCTGTACGAAGTTTTACAAGCCAGTAGTTACCCCCCCTCACTGGGGCATGGCCTCTTATACTATGTAAACCGATACAAAACATGTGTCTGCTCTCTTTTTCTGGCTGCAGGATTTGGTTTCTGATCACCGTTCAAGCAGAGGATTCTTATTTGTGAGTCTACTCCTAAATAAATAACCATCTATTTCTCAATTCTGAGCTAGTGTGGGATTTCTTTTAAGCGTCCTTCCACAGATAACCAGATTTTAATCCATAGTTCTTTTCTTTAAAAAAAATAAGATAACTGTGTGTATCTGTGTGCTGTGTGTGCTGTGTGTGTGTGTGTGTGTGTGTGTGTGTGTGTGTCGTGGCATATAGAAGTGAATGCTGGCATACCTGAAAGCCTGAAGAGTGTGTCACAGGCAGTTGTAAGCTGTTGGGTGCTGGAAAGTGAGCACATGTCCTTGGAAGTTCATGGACTTCTCTTCACTGTCTTACTTCTTAACTCTGAGAGCCAAATCCTAACTCATTTCTTCTCTTTGTGAAGAGAGTCCTGTATGCACACTAAAAATAGTTCATAAGAATTTAAAGTTATTAAACATGCTAGTGATAACTTATTCATCAATTTGAGTCCAGACCTTACAAGTCTATCCAATTTTGGAATCTTCAATGATAGATGGGTTTATTCCAGGTATACAAATATATATCTTGGTTTTCTGAAATCAAGAAAGAGATGAAAGTAACCAAAGATCATCAGGAGTTGTTATGTGAATGCAATTTAAATGCCTCAAATGCATTTTAAAATTATACTATCCCACTTTACATTTTAATTTGGTGTCACATGATAACATCTGTAACAGTACAAATTTAACAAGTCCTGTATTTCAAGACTATCATTATTAGAGGTTAAAAATACATGTTTATTTCAAATGCAGCAACCTAATAATCAGGTTTCAACAATTCATTTAAATTACCCATTTCCTTTTTCTTCCTTCCTTTTTTCTTCCTTCCTTTCTTTTTATTTTATTTGTGTGTGTGTGTGTGTGTGTGTGTGTGTGTGTGTGTGTGTGTAGGAATGAGGTTAAGCTCATATGTCATTCTTCAAGTGTCATTCAGCTCTTTATTCTTGAGACTGTTCTCTAACCAGCCTGGAACTCACTGTGTAGTGCTCATGCTAGGATTGCAAGCACGTGACACAGTGCCTGGCTTCCCATGACTTCTGGAGATCTAGTACAAGTCCTCATGCTTGTTCAGCAAGCACCTTACACACTCATTTTTATGCAATACAAGGTCTTTTTCTTTTCTATCATCTAGGATTATGCATACCTATGTCTTAGAGAAAGAAACAGTTATTTGTCTGAGTGTACACTTAAATGAATCAAACAAATGCTCTTTTGGCATGTAAAATTTTATGATTGCATACACTTAATTGAAACAAAACAATGCTCTTTTGGAATGTAAAATTTCATAACTGCATAAAATTGAAAACCTTTAGATTATATAAAATGCACCTATTTATTAACTTTTGACAATGTACATGACAACTTATTTGACATGTATTGGTCCCTAGAAACTCCTGTCTGGGTGATAAATTGAAGGTATATGATTACAACTCATTTGGGAGTATGAATGTCAGATAACAGTTGCAATAACTACCATTAACCAGGCTCAGGCTCTCTGGTTAGGAAAACACTATTCCCTTTAACCTAATGCAGTAGCCAGTTCCTGAAACATCTCAGTTGGTCTTAGTTTCCAAGATCCATAAATAGGGATGTTTGAGACCTTTCAAAGTCTAATAATCTGGGTTTCTGGGATGATTCTGCTGGTAATAAATCTCAAGGAAATGGGAAATCAGTTTTCTCAACCAAAAATTGTGTACCTACAGCACAATAATGGGATAAGCTTATTCAGTAATTGGACATGTTCCAGAACTTTGGAACATTTTTGGCAATAGGCATTCTAAGTCGCTGGAAAGGAAAAATGCATAGGTATAGATCAGATGTAGATATAGGTAGAGGTATATAATTTTCTATATTATTGCACGGAATTAGCTATTCCTTTAGTAGTTACTTGTATAAATATTAGAAATACATTCTATCCTTATTCAGAGAGTGAATTCTCTGTTAGTTCTTGATTGTCCTCTAAACCGATATCGTAAATAATCAAATAATTATTTGGAATGTAGAGGCTTTACCTCTAATTCAGATAATACTCTGAATTAGAATATATATAAATCCCTCCTATGTGAACTCGCACAGCAATTAGCAGGAAGAAAGGTAAACAAAAAAAGAATGAGTCTTTTCATCTCAAATCAAGAGCAAGCAACGCTCTCATTTCATCAATACAAAAGCACATCTGTCATTTTCATGCTAATTATTTATTAGTTTTAAGTTGGTCCATGAAATAGTGCTAAGGATATTTTTCATGAGGGAAACAGCCTTTAAAATAAATCTTGTATGTAAAATTATATGGATTGGCAGGTTAAGGACAGCTCCCAGAGGAGAAGGCTGACTCAGCTCATAGGTATGAATATTTTTAAAAACTCTACCCTCATTTCACCTTCTTACTGAATGCCAGATTGTTCCATGAACTGAATTCATTCCAATCTGAACATACTTAATATGAATAAACATTTTAGCAAATGTTAATAAGGCCAAATTCAACTAACATAAAAATTTTTAAAACAAATAATCATCATAAGCGAAACAGTTATAAACTCTACCTTATAAGCCATGCTTATTCGGACTTTTACAATATACCACTCAAAATAACTCTATATAATTTTATCAAGTCCTTAACACTCATTAATTGAGTGACTTTTAATATTTTACAATGACTTCCAGCAAAAATGTATCACATTTCATATATGTGGAAAATGTTTGACAAAACCATGCTTAGTCTTACTATATGCTATACAATTATATTTTATGTTATCTTTTATTTCCTTTTTAAACCACTGGTAAAGCTTAAATTAATACTTCTCCAAACTTATTATGGTATTATGATCACAGTTAAAAAAAAATAGAGGATTTGAAAACTCCAAAAAAAAAAATGAAAAAAGAAAGTAAAAGGAGAAAGATGAAAATTGTGTCAGGAGAGAGAAATGAAATCAGCAAATTTTCAATGGGTATTGCCAAAGAATGCAATATCAAATATCAATAACAAAATCTAGGAAACAGCAAGGGCTAATCTTTAGAAAGTGAAAGATTCAGAAAATATGTATTTTCCTCAGGTGTCTGAAATCTGAGAATCTCACAGATGTCATAAGAATAGCAATGTTCACTTGATGTATAAAATACATCTAAACTACAAACCAAAGTCAAAGAACATTTGTGATTTCTTTTTAAATTATGTTATATCAACTTTTTGTACAGTGGGGGGAATTTTTAATTATTCAAATGTATTTAGGAGTTAGGATACTCACCATTGCATTTAATAACACTAAAATTTATAATTTTCAAATTCCTATGTGCTCATCTTGCAATCAATTCTTAACACTAGCCAAACCTGTGCAAGGAGCACAGGCTTTGAATTTGGAAGACTTATGTTCTTTGTGTAAGTCTAGGTTGTACGTCTTCTTTAAAAAAGATAAATGACAAAGTGTGGTAGAAACACTTTATAAATCAGAATGTCCCAGAGCACTGAGGATACTCTCAACCAATTATCTATTCATAATCACATAGAGTTATAAAATCTTTTCCAAAGAAGAGTCCATATACAAAACAGATTTTTTTTCTATTTTTTTCCAAGCCAGTCATCTAAATACAGATTTTTCCTCTTACCTTCCCTACTGCAAAACAGTTCATAGAGAAAACTTTACTTTTTGCATTTTTTCCACTTTCATAAAGTTTCTGTTCCAATCATCAAGGACTCTGTAAACGCCCTCTGGAAATCCATTGTCATGAAGATGATTTTAATGAGATGTTTGGAAATCATATTTGGTTGTGAAGGGTTGATGTTTTCTACCTCTGGACAAAAATGAAGACACGCCTAAACCTTCCTATGTTTTTATTATTTCAATTATTATTCACTATGTTCTCATTAATACAAATTTAAATTAGTCTTGGTTCTCAAGACTAATTCTGGGTTAGCTGTAATTGTGGGACCATCACTGCTCATAGAATGTGACATCTAGGGGGGCAAGGTGTTTGTTATAGTTTTGAAGAGTAGTCATTCTAGAACTTCTAACACTGTTGGGCACATTGTTGATGTTACAGTGTTGTTTGTTGGGTAAAGTGAAATTTCTTCTTTACCTGAATTTAGCCCTTTAATCTTTCACTTTTATACCTGTACCTAATATATGGATACATTTGGTATCTCTAAGTATCCTTCAGTCTAGAGTGCCAATTCAGATTTGAAGAAACATGGAGTATAACGACTCTGTAGGAGATTGTAGCTATAATGAGTTACTTAGGAGCCTTTTTATATTTTTCTACTTTATTCTTCAAGCTTGAAACCCAAGTAGCATTATTTTCCTATGATGTTTTCTTTGGAACAGTGATAAAATACTGAGTTCCTGTACTGGACCATTGGGAAATTAGAAGTCTTATTTGAAAAGACAGGAATGTATTTTTGTCTGCCTGTATAACTAAGAACAAATACTAAAAACCTTTCAAAAGTTATCTATCACTTGAATTCTGGTCACAATGCCATAATGTATCCTAGGAAATGTAGGACAAATGTGTGCCCAAGGAAGAGCTTAAAGGGGAAGTGGTGGTGGTAAATTCACTCTAGCATGTCTAGTGGTAATAATCAAGTCCTCTGAGTGAGAGCTCAGACACTTCCGTAAGGAGGCTTAAATCCATCTGAAGGATCTAAGCAGTTCTTAATGCCTTAGTCCCCAGCCCTGCGATGATGGCAGTCAAATTTCTATTTATTCTTTGAAACTTTTATTTATATGTATAGACAATGTATCTCGAACACATAGTTTTCACTTTCCCTGCCAAGATCCCCCAAGATCTCCACAACACAGCTCCCCTCTAACCTCACATCCTCTTAATCTTGTTACAAAATCCCATATGGTCATGGAAGTAGGGCCATCCAGCAGAAACTGGCAACCTACCAGTGGCCACATTTTCAAAGAAATATAACTCTTCACCCCTAGCAATCATCTACTGCCAAGAACTCCTTTGCTAGCCAAAGTGTTCTTTTGTACATAGATGGCATTTTCCAGTTCAGATATGGCAGGAAGGGCCAAAGGCAAATCTCATCTATCAACAAGCAATCATAGATGGTAAACTTGACCATATTAAGTAGCAGAAACGTCAATATTGTCTCTTTGCTAAATTCTTCTCTAATGTTTCATCTTTCAGACTCTGCCTCTAAATTTACATTAGTTTCCTCCTATGATTCAGTAACCAAGTTCATAAAAGGATGCCTAAAACTGACTCAAATTCCATCTAACAGCCTTTATGTTAGAGCGAGGATGCTTAGCTGAGTAAGATGGTGTCTGTCCTGGACTAGTAGTAATCATGCAGAAACATGACTGCAAAAGCATATGACAGAAAAGTATATGACCCACCCTCCTGCTTGTGAGAGTCCACCACAATGATCCTGCTGGAGTTCACTTCAAGACATAAAGGGAGAAATTTGATCTGGTTCCCAGAAGACATAGATGTTAGCATTATTCTGGTAGCCTTCTTAACCCGAAGTTGCCTTATTGTCCACACTTCATGACCTTGTCATGCCACATGTAAAGCAAATCCTATTAACAGTACAAAAGCTTACCTAGAAGAGCTCCCTAAATGTTGTTATATGATCCAACTTCATGGTTCAACAACCAAACACTTTTGACAAAATTCAGTATTACCCTATTAAATTTTGATTTCCTTGCAAGTCTCATTAAAAATATAATGATACACTTCACTTCTTTAGGGGAAGGAAAGAAATTGTAGATTACTTTTGTAAAACATCAGTTTGCTGCAAAAATATATAAATAAGAAGAAAAATAGAGCATCAAAACTTTTCTCTGGACACCTTCTAATATCAGCTTAAAATATTTATTTCAAGTAACATGTATGTCACTAAATCCTTAGGGCGTAAAATTGTTTAGCATTTATCCAAACTAGCTATAATCTAAAATGTACAAAATAGAAAAAAATCTATATCTACACAAAAGATAACAGTTGCCCTGAGGCTGAAGAGAATGGAGAGTAACTGTTGGTGTATGTACAGTTCTGTTGACAGTCATGAAAATGTTAGGGATCTAGATAATGGCAATGGTTGTATAACTTTGTGACCACTGAAGATTAAATTATATAATGTAATGAGAGATTTATAAACTATGTAAAATACTTCAATGAAGCTTCAAAATTTAAAAGAAATCAATCTATGCTATTTATATCAAATATATAAGAAAAGTTTATTTATATAACTGATGAATTTAATATATTTTTCTGTATGTTAGAGCCTTAAGAAAAATCTTACTGGTTTGAATTACTGTATATTTTATAGACCTGATCATAAGTAAAACACCCATGAACCATTACATATTTCTTTTGAGGAAAAATAAATTATTGTGAAAAATGAGTAAGTCATAAAAACTTCCACAAACATTCTCTAATGAAAAGCAATGAATACTCTGTGCCCCCACGTAGAGACAGGACCAGAGGGGCTGTCCTGGTGTTTTCCTAGAATGAAAAGTTCAAATCACCTGACTCATTTAATAGGTCCATTCACACGTCAGAATAAACACTGGGAGGATTTTGAAGACTCACAAGTCATACTGAGGAGCAATGCTGTCTATCAATGACAGGACAACATCAGAATTAACTGAATGAAGTGATTGGAATATTGTATGGTCGGTCGGTATGCTTTAAGCTCTGAGTTTCATTCAAAGACCTAGTTATTTATGACCCTACCCAGGTCTTCACTTCTGACATCTTGTTTTTAGGAATAGATTGGGGTTAGGCCCACAACTGAAATCAAATGCTTATTCTGGAAGGTGGTGATACACCCAAGTATGGGAATCAACTTTGTTAGGAATATCCAAAGAAGAGGAAGAAACTAGACTACATGTACCAGATATTTTCCTGGACTATTAAGCCTCTAAATAGATGATATTGGCCATCCAATAGTGGCATACACCTTCAATCCTAACACTAGGGAGGCAGAGGCAGGACGGATCTCTGTGAGTTCAAGGTCAGCCTGGTCTACAAGAGCTAGTTCCAGGACAGGCTCCAAAGCTACAGAGAAATCCTGTCTTGGAAAAAAAAATGGTGATATCTGAGCTGGAGAAATAGTACAGTTCATTAAGTGCTTGCCATCTAAGCCTGAGGTCTAAGTTCAACCCCTATAACCCATACATAAATATCAGCCATGATGATATACATGTGTAACTCCAGCACAGGGGAAGGAAAATGCACACACATCATTTCAATGTTGATTTTTCTCATCTGTATTTCCATGAATTCAGGTCACATCAATAAATTTGTGAATCAGAATCTACTCAAACTTTCCTCGCAGCTTTATCTTAACTACCATGATTAAGCCCACTTTAACTACCTAATGAAACTGACTTATTAGTTTCATTTTTGTTTGTTTGTTTGTTTGTTTTTACAAAAGCCAGAAAAAAATCTGTCACTGGTGCTGCAGGAGGACCTTCCACTCCTTCAGCCAATAGCCGCTGAAGTACAAGCCCATTGTGCTGTGGGAGCACCTTCTGCTCCTTCAGCCGATAGCTGCTGAAATACCAGCCCAATGGGGTGTGGTCTATTTATCTTTAAAAAAGAGCAGAAAGCCTCGGCCCACTCTCTTGGTTCCGGCCCTTGGTTCCTGCTCCTGCTCCGGCATCTAGGCTCCTTTTCTAACGGTTGGTGCTTTGTGAGTTTTAACCCCAAAATAAATGCCCCTTTAAATACTAACTGGTGTGGGATTGTTTTGAGCATTATCTGGTGCCCAAAAGCTCCTATGGCATTTCAAGGTCCTTGCAAGGAAGCAAGCTGCAACATTATGTCCATAGCTCCATAGTCTGGACCGCCTGCTTGAAAGAGTCAGAGTTTTCCCTGGCAGGACAGCCTAGAAAGCCAGCATTTTAAAACGGCATAGCTTTTTTCCTGCTACAGCTGGAAACCGAAATGCTTTACTCTAGTCTTTCCCAAGCTTTATCAGGCTTTTTGTGGATATAGTTATCCACGTGGGCACCATTCTGTAACATGAAGGGGCCAGGCCTGCTTGTTTGTTGGGGGTTTTGTCCCCCCAATACCCTACAGCTGTTTAGCCCCAAAGAAAATCACACATAGGTCTCCATAAATTATAAGCTGATTGGCCCATTAGCTCTAGCCTCTCATTGGCTAACTCTCACATCTTGATTAACCCATTTTTCTGATCTATGTTAGCCGTGTGGCTCAGTACCTTTTTCAGTGGAGCAGATCACATCCTGCTACTTTGTTTGTCTGGGCAGGAGTGGGAGGAATCAACTTCCTCCTTCCCAGAATTCTCCTGTTCTCATTACATCATTTCTACTTTCTGTCTGGTTTTCCTGCCTATATTTCCTGCCTGGCCAATCAGCATTTATTTATAACATGATTGACAGAATACAAACAATTCTCCTGAACCACACTGGAAACTGCTAAGTAAAATTTTCAATTTTGCAAGAGATTCAGGCAATTTTGAGCTCAGTGAAGGTGATTTTAGAGCTGCTCACATGATATTCACAAAAGAGCGCAAACTTAGCTGAACTATGGTAACTCATGACAGAAGAAAGCACACTAGCTCCAAAGTAAGTGACTAAAGATATATATAAATATATATAAATATTTATATAAATATATAGTATATTTATATAAATATATAGTATATATACTATATATTTATATAAAATATATATACTAAATATATATTATATATGCAGAATAAAATAAAATCTCCTGATATAAATGTCAAGTGTGAGATTAAATAATACCTTGTCTACTGAAAAATGTCTCATATCTGTAATTTTTAATCAGCAGGAGACTAAATCTTTTGAAAGCTTGAGATCTCTCCTTACCTCATGGCAGCCTCTGTGGTGAACATCTGTCATCTGTGCAAACCCCAAGTTCTTGGTTTCCTCAACCAAAACAGTAGGGTAGTTTTTCTTCATCTCAGAAGATAAAATGGGATCAGAAATTTACTCTGTAGCCTCAGAACTGGTAAACTGGATCCAATTCATCACTGTGACTCTCACCCCACTCCTCTTCTGCATCGATCCTTTAGCCTCGAGGGCATAGGTTTGATAAAAACATCCCGTTTAGATCTGAGTGCTCCAATGCTCTCACTTGCAGCACATTACCCATTTGTGAGTTTCTGTGTTGATTCTCATCTCCTGCAAGATGAAGCTTCTCTGATGAGGGCTGAGTGAGGCACTGATTTGTCAGTAAAGTAAGATGTCATTAGAAGTCATTTCATGGCTGTGACCTTTTCAGCAAAATAATAATAATGGTTTTACCCTAGACCCATTACCTACCAAGCCTCAGGTTCTTGGTTCCTTTAGTGGAATCATGTATGAACTCCATTTGGGGAAATAGGTCTAAATCAATCAAACAGGGTGGTGCACATACGGATTCACAGAGACTGTGGCAGCATGCACCATAACTGCTCCGATTTCAGCCCAGACAGGGTCCCAAAATGGGGGAGGAAGTGAATGTGGTGTTCTACCCCTAAACAAGAAGCAATTAATAGTTGCTGGAAAAGAAAAATCATTTTTCTTCAGTAGAGTGACACTGGGTATATGAACTATACTCCAGCATGGACCCCGTGCCCAAGAATGTTTGGCCAAAGAAAAAACAAATTCTATGTTTGTGTGTTTTGTGGTTTTTGAGGGAGAGATGATATGAGATTGCTTGGAGAGAAAAAACATGATCAAAATATATTTTATGAAAAAATTAGAGAAAAAAGGGAGGAGTTCATTCAAATAAATCAGACCAATGAAGAGACCACAATGTCAAGATGAATGGTAAGAAAAAGAAAAATGTATAATTTGGAAACTACTTAATTTGATATTTATTGAAACTTTAGAAAGCAATAAAAGTTCTGTTGTGTCACTGTAGACCAGTCCCAAACAATGTAGCCATTTTCTGCAGTTGATAATATACTACAGGGATGTTGAAATGGTTTATCATAATCAAATAGAAAAAAAAATTGAGGGTATTTCTGACATGCATGTGTTAGAACAAGAAGGGAAGACCACCATAAACTACTTAATGCTAAGGGTGAGAGTGGAGAAGTGACATCATCATTATTAGGTCATTTGACATTTGGCCAAATCTATGTAGTCTAATCTTCACCACTAAAAAAATACCAACTGTGATATTTAAACATGCCCCACATCCCTGCTGGCGACAGGCTGAGCCTCCACAGCTGAGTTTTTTATCTGTCAGCAAGAAGACCAGACAAAGACAAACCACATATGCCCTCTTTTCTATCTCAATCTGTGTCTAAGGAACCTTGGTGTTAAGGTGAGTTACATATTCACGTTGGTCTTAATATTTATAAAAGCAGAGTGACTTTGGTCCTTTGATTCCATAATTCATTCTCAGTTCTATAAGGCTTATGCAAAGGTCAGCTGTCATAATTTTCATTTATTTGATGGTGTAGCTAAACATTTTCTTTTTATTATTTTTATTTTTTTTAAAAAAAGAAAACAAACTATCTTTTTTTCATTATACATGCCAATCCAAATTCCCATTCCCTCCCCTCCTCCCATTATCTCCACATACCCTCCTGCCTCACCACCAACAGGGTAAGGCACATTGTAGTTAATATTTTCATTGAGAGCTTCAAATGGCTGATACACAGACATTTTTCTCTTCCTTTTCTAAAACGCTTAAATATAACTTTTTTTTTTCTCTTTTGGTTTTTCAAGACAGGGTTTCTCTGTGGCTTTGGAGCCTATCCTGGAACTAGTTCTTGTAGACCATGCTGGCCTTGAACTCACAGAGATCTGCTCGCCTCTGCCTCCCAAGTGCTGGGATTAAAGGCATGTGCCACCACTGCCCGTCCTTAAGTATACTTTTTAAAAGTGCCTGGGCATTAGTAATAGGGATTAAAATCTTGAAGAGATATCAAACCATCTAGTATCTTCAATTCTGTAAATATAGAAACAAAGACCCAGAAGATAGGAGACAAACAATGCTTACTGAGCAGTATTTTGGGATAAGAACAGAGATTGCAAAATTGGAAATCTAGGATGGCAACATTGGAATCAACCCACGGATTTTTAAGTGTGAAATATTAAAAAAAATACTGCACCCCCAACAGGGGAGTTGGCATATCTAAGGTTAATTAATCTCTGTGTGAACAAGTTTATTTGTCTGTAGTGACATTTCACTTGTATTTTAATAAATAAAGCTTGTCTGAAGATCAGAGAGTAAAAAAGCCTCACTGGTCAGCCTTACAGACCAGGCAGTGGTGACACACACCTTAATCCCAGTAGCTACACTAGTTTGCCATAGAAACTGGGCGGTGCATGCCTTTAATTCTAGTGGTGCATGCCTTTAATCCCAGCCCTAGAAAGGATTATAAAACAAGAAGAAACAGGATTATAAATCAAGAGGAAACAGCTGTCAGGCACAGTTTCATTCTGAGATTCCTGGAGGCAGGAATCAGTTTCTGGACTAAGGTCAAGGTAAGAGTCAGTGGCTGGCTACTAGGTTTTTCAGAACTTCAGGTTGAATATCAATTTCTCTCTTTGAGTTTTTATTAATCATGCTTCTTTCTTCTGAAAAACTGGGACAATAAGAAGCTTCCAGGGCAATTGGAAGATACAAAGATTATGCATTAAAATGCTTTAAAAATAGGTTAGTTGCCATTTTAGCTTTAACAAACTAGCAAAGGTTTTTCAATCCCAGATCTTGCTCTTTCTAACAGGATGTGCTATCTAAGTGAGCTGTAAGCATACCCAGGCTTTTAAAAGCCTTTAGTGAAAAGTCTCCCTCATCTCAGCATTCTTCTCCAGCAGTGCCTTAATTAGACCTAGATGACGAAAACACAGGAGGAGACTCAACATTAAATGCAAGATGCTACAAGAGACCCAAGGCCCAGAATTCAGGAAATGTCACATTCTGTGGCTTTGGACTTGAGAGGCAGAGGTTATAAATACACACAAGGATTCTAGAAAAGTCTGTAGTGAGTAACTCTGCTTGTACTGGCTTATCTAAACTTTCTTTACCACACTTAATACATGATGGTTGTTAATAACTCATAAGACTGAACACTGCCCAGAGAAAACATCTTTCCTAAAAACCGCATGGAGAAGAGTTGCTAAATAGAGGCAGGAGTGTAGTGAATAATATGGGTAACTTGGAAGTGACCGTTTAGTCCCGCCTAAGTGTTAGGGAAATAAAGTGCTAAGACAAATGGTGTATTTTATATTTTGTATGATTCACATTCAGGATGTATAAGTTGGAAGAAAAGCTGAGTGTAGGATTCAATACTACCTTAAGTGAGGGAAATACTGAAGACTAATAAACTGGTACTGGCTGTCCAACAGTTTGATTGCAATGGACACCTTGAATTTGTAATTTTAAATGTCTTGTGTAATTTTCCCCAATAAATTATACCTCTTAGTTTTATATGCACAAAAATGATTCTAACTCACTTTTTATATGGGAAACCAAAAAAGGTTTTATACAATTAAAATACACATTATTAAGAAGCTTTCTTGTTTAATGGACTCCAAGCTATCTGTAAGTATTGGTAAAGAGGAACCATCAATGCCTCTTTTAAGTTCTGAAATTGCAGTAGTCACATTAAGGTTTGTGCTGTAAAAAGAAGTAGTTTTCTACAGGTAGCTAATATTTTACAGGCAGATTACAAACCATCACGTCACATGTATTGACAGAGATAGACTGTAGTTGATTTAACTTAATCTCAGCATTCTGGCGATCTCAAGTCTCTCGAGTGTCACTTTATGGTTTACAATCCAGTTACATCACAATCCCTCAATAGAATTACAGCCTCGTCACTAATCTCTCCCTATCAGGTATCCTGTGAGGAAGGAAGTTGCAAAGCCCCACTGGAAAGCTGCAATGGCATGAATGATTGTATTCAGTCTCTTTCCACAACAATATCTGTAAGTCTGGAAGTGATAAATGGCACCCAAGTTATAAATGAGCAACAGGGTCAGTTGCACTAAGCAGCCAAGAGTTCAAAGAAAAGGCACAATCCTGAAGGGTTCAAGAAAAGGCCACACATTGCTGGCGTGTATCACTGGAGATAAATCCTCTAAGATGGCTTGCTGCAATTACAAAACAGAATTAGAAAAGGCTGTTATTAAAGAGCCAAGACTTCTGTCCAGGAATTGAAAAAGAGCATTGATAAACACACACAAAAAAAAATCTTTTCCAGAATGGAATAAAAAAGTCATGACCTGTCAAAAAATCCTGATGAAAAATATCTTTAAACATTTAAGTGTTTCATTGACACCAAAAGACAAGTGACTTTGTAACATGTTCATTTTCTTGGTTTCTTCTTTTTAGTCTCATAAATACACTTATAAGAAGTTTGTTCAGGACCAATTAAGTAGCTTCTCTAGAGCCATTTACACTGCATACTTATTCTACACAAAACTCCCTTAGGTGAACTAAACACAATTAAAACATGGTCTGCACTTATCAATTAAAATATACAACTTCTCTAACATATCTGTTAAAAACCTCATAGAATGTTATAATGAAACTGTCTGAAATCTCAATTACATGTTACACAGAAAAGGTCATCAAATAAGGAGAACCCCATCCACACTATGTCACTGGAAAACTTGGATTTAGACGATTGAACCCCTCATGCCTACTTTTTTTTTTTCCGGCCAGGAAATGTTTTTCTCAGACAAATAGTCACTGCTCACCTTAAATATGGCTAACTCATTGGATAGAATTACTCGTCTCAGGCTCGATTGCGGTATGTGTTTGCACAGGTTTCAATGTCTGTTTTTACTTGACATTTTGCCGGTTCATGAAGTTTTCTTGCATCACATTGACATTTTCTGTTAGAGCCCTGGTGGAAACTGGGTTAGAATTTATAAAGGGACAGTCATTGCAGTTTCTATTAGTCTTCAGACAGAGAGACCTTACATAAACCAAAGAACCTTAACAGAGGCAAGAGTGCACCTTGTTCCTGTTCTATTACTTCAACAGGGCAGTCACTATCCTATAGTAGCCATGGAGATCACCTTCTAACTCTGGAACAGTCATGCAGAAGGATTAAAAATTAATGTACATTTCTCTCTGAATGGTAAAATTAAAGGTAATGAAGTGGTTTTTAAAGAAAACTGCACATAAAATATACCAATCAAAATTTAACATGTATTTTATATTATTTTTACTATTTTATACACTTTAATTAATTAAATTAAATTAATTAATCATGTACCCCCTTTCCTTTCCACCTTCTAGTATCTTTTCTCCCATACACCCTCCTTCAAATTCCTTCTATATCTCTCACAGTAAGAACTTCTTCTTTCCCAATTATTATTGCTAGATATGCATATTCATATGTATAAAAATATGCAACTACAACCTTTGAGCATTTTTTGTTGACTACATATATATGGTTTTAGGGATGATTATTTTGCTTTGGATAACTAGATGGGGGAAGGGCTCAATCCTGTGATAGGCTAACTCTCTCTCTCTCAACAGTTATTAGTTCCCATTTGTTCTTTGTCTAAGGGTAGGACTCTGAGATCCCCAATCTTCAGTGCTAGCGTGTGTTTTGATATTGCTATTGTTCAAATCTTATTTATACAGACAGTTCTGGGAGAGACATTTTCCCAGCAGACTTCCTGGTATTCTGGTTCCTACAATCTTTCTGATTCCTCTTCTGTGACATTCCCTGAGTCACAGATGTAGGAGCTGTGATGAAGATGCCTCCACTGGGGATTACAACAAATGCAAACAAGGTCACTGGGGAAGCCGAACACTCATTCACTGTTGGTGGGAATGAAAGCTGTTGTAGGCACTCTGGAAATCAGTAGGAGAAATACTCAAAAACATAAAAATGTGCATCACCATATGACGCAGCTAATCTCCTTGGTACCTGATCAAAGGAGTCCGTATCCTGTTCTGCAGTCGTTTGCTTAGCAGGGCTCATTGCCATCCTATTCACAATGGCCAGGAAATGGAAATGACTTGAAATGATGAATGGATAAGGAAAAAGTGATACATATACACAATAGAATAGTATTCAACTGTAAAGAAAAATGAAATTATGAACTTTTCAGATAGATGGACCTAGAAAAGATAATATCAGGTGAGATATAAATCCAGACCAGGAAGACAATTGTCACATGTTCTTTCTCATCTGCAATTCTTAGTTCTAAATATTCAGATATGAGCATACACCATGGAATAACCATAGAAACCAGGAAATTATAAAGATGCCTGTGGGGAGAGTCAACTGACAGGGAGAAGGAGGGAGAAAAGGCAAATAACACCAAGGTTGTTTAATAAAGTTTTGAGAATTCATATTATTTTATATTTATCTAAAATTATACAGAATGTATATAAGTACATACACACACACACACACACATGCACACTCCTTACAGGAAATTATGCCCCTTGTGCTCACAGTTCTCTAAGAACTGTAGGATAACAAAAACCCTCTCCCAGGTATGAGAAATCTCCCTTGAGTTTTTGGTCAGGTTAGTCCAAGGGACTCCCAAAACAATAGAGGCTATGACTGTTCTCCTTCATTCTATCTCAGAGTTTAAAAGTGAGGCCCTGTACTGAAGACACCACACATGTTTTATGTTTTTATACTTTAGAAATTCAAGTTGCCAATGCAAGCTCCTATATTTGGGGTACACACAAATAATAAAAATAAATTATACTTCACTAAACAGTGATGTTAAACTTTGTAACTGATAATAAAAGAGCACCCAGTTCTTGATGCACAATCCAAGAACTACTTGTCTTTAAACTATTTTTATATGTGGCCATTTGGGACATGCTTATTTTCCCGGGGAGGGGGCATCTTTAAGCATTTGAATTTTAACATAAAGTTTTGAAAATTGATTTTCTTCGCTGTATTTATATCAGTCTCTATATCACTTCTCAGGTGACCTTGAGAGCACCTGTCAGTCACACTGGTGCTGAGACCAGGTCCAAAACTCCTGTAATTCTCTGGCTCTGGAAATGCCCTCAATCTGTTTCCCTACGGTTTTGCTTCAAAGGTGTCTCTTTTCCCACTATACTAAACGTAAAAAGCATAATAGAATTCTTTCAATCAAACATACAATTAAGATATCTAGAAGATGAAAGCTAACTCTGAGGATAATGAAAAGCACGGGTACCCAATAGCAAGCCACAGAAGTACAAATACATGCAAGACCATGCTTAGTTGTGATCTGGTGGGAGAGTAGAGTCAATTTTTTTTTTTTTGATTTTTTTGAGACAGCGTTTCTCCGTAGCTTTTGGTTCCTGTCCTGGAACTAGCTCTTGTAGACCAGGCTGGCCTCGAACTCACAGAGATCCGCCTGCCTCTGCCTCCCGAGTGCTCGGATTAAAAGCGTGCGCCACCACCGCCGGGCAAGTAGAATCAATTTTAAACTGCAGTTCCGCAGGAGCTCCGTGTACTCTATACTCCAGAAAAACATATCCCAGTCAAGGGAAATTTTGTACAACATTTCAAAGGTTCTAAACCCTTTCCTTATGTTAGAATATTCTAATTATGGTGACTAAGAAAAAAAAAACAAGTGGCAGGGTAATTTATCTCCTCTTTGGTGAAAATGGAAACAAAATATGGCAAACCTCAAATGCTCCAGCACCTATTGCTGTTGTAATTGTTGGCATCCTTTTGCTGTTTGGACCAGGTCTTCCGTGAAGATGTCAAATGCAGACTCAGTCATCATCCCTTCACTCTGTGAAATGCATTCCTCATCCTCATCAGCGCTGTGAGCACCCCTGTGTGCACTCCCAGGCTCCTTTCTCTGGGGCTTACAGCTGGTTGTTTATCACTCCTAGCTCCAGTGCCACAGCAAAGTCTTTCCTTTAGTCCTTGCACACCCAGAAATTCTGGCTTCTACACTCCTGTGGAGAGTCCTAACAGTACATAACTTTAACAAAAGCATCTCTAACTCAATCAAGACTAACATTTCAGTGAGAATGTGAAGGGACAAACCTTGTCTGCAATTGGCTGCAGTTGGAAGTCTTAAACCTACAAGGGATTTTATTGTTGTAACGGTTTTTACCATAATGAAGTTTAATGCATTACCAGGAAAAAGCCGTGCCCTGTAGTTGCGTGCTGCTTATATTTCAAAACACGTTAGCGTGAGGCTACAGCCAGATCTAATAATAGAAATGAACTTACCTAAAGATGCATTGATTTTTATATTAGGCCATGTTGAGAATTTACAAAAAGAACATCTAGTGTACGAAACAAAAATCCTCTTGAGAATAGCATTGATTGCAAGAAGGTAATATTAGAAAAAATAGGAACCTTCTTCTCCCGGAATGGTGCACATTCATATAATGGATTTAGCTCACTGAGTAGTCTAGTAAAGGTCATCTTTCAGATAAATGATAAATTTGATGAATTTCAGTAGATTTAATCATCCCTTGAGATTTTATCAAAACAACAAAATAATAAGATATGGATACGAGAAAAAAAATCTATCTTACCCATATAATTTGTTTATTAGAAACAGAGTCAATTTAGTCAAGGTTCTAAAATTGCATTTTTTGTTAGTATATATCTCTGTTCAACAAGATACCTTACAAAATAAATCTGTATCTTTGCAGCTCACACTATAAACATTGCATACCTTAAAATGCAGGAAATTCTTAGACAAAATATATGGTATAAGAAAGGACATAACAGGTAATTAGATGCTTTTTAGAGATCTGACCTAAGAGACAAGCAAATAAAGGAATTATTTATGTTTACATTATCATACATTTGAAATTAGTTTCCAATTCTACAGAAAACTGTTTTACACATATATGTTTGAGTGTCTACATAAAAAGCAAACCTTGGTGACAGGTTTTATAGGATGTTGTAATGTGTTTATGCTTTTCCTGCATTAGGTTTTATTTTGTTCCTTCATACTTTTGCCCTTAATTTTTAGTTAATGTTTAATGGGTTTTATTCTGAAATATCAGAGTATAGCTTTAGCTTCTGTGAAATCTGGTCTTTTTTTATTTTGAGTTTTTCTTTATCATCAGGGAAGGCTTCATTTTTCCTATATTAAACTAAATTATTAATTCACACCTAATTGTGATAAATTTCAAATTAACTGGAAGAAATGGGAGTTTCCCACACATCAAAATAGTACAGGAACACTAGCTTTCATTTTTCACGACTTGATGACTCTACAACATACAAATTCATTGAATTAATCTGTACCACATAAATATGCAAAAATAATATTCATTGATTAATTTTTAATAATTAGTTTTAAATTGAAGTCACCATTTTAGATATTTCATTTTTAAGTAAAACAAGCTTCCATGTTATTTCAGTAAGCTTTTAGGCCTAGGTTTTCCACTCTGTGGCTCTAGGGCGCCCTCTGTTGTTGCTTAGTGATTGTTAGATCGGTTTTTAATTTTCTGAGTCTTTCAATATTCCAGTTTCCATTTTTCCCTAGATCAAGGAAGGTAAAATGAGTCTATGAACCAAATATGAGCCTCAGACCTGTTTTTAATTACATTCAAGCTAAGAATGTGTTCTAAATTTTTAGATTTTTTAAATATAAGGAAACAAGCAATTGGCAGGAAAATGCAGGAAGGAGATAGTCAATATCATATGTGACTCCCAAATAATAGATTCCACTCATTTACTATATGAAAGAGAGATATTTGCCACATCCTGAATCTTGTAAAGTTTTTTGACCGTGTTGTCATTGATCATGTTCCCAGAATTCTCTCCTCGTCCAAGCCGTTGACCTGACAGGAAGCTGTTGTTCTGTAGTGTGAAGGTTATTGCATTATAGGGTCCATGGTCCCCAAGCACCTGCATGTCACGCTGGGGGAGCCCCTGCTTCTTGTGCTGCTCTGAGATGGCCACACTTGGGATTCTATTCTCTATATTTTTGTCAGCATTCAGGAAGAATTCAAATCAGGCTCTGTCCGCAAATCTCAGCCTGCTTTGTCTTTTTTTGGGTGAATGATGAAGAGAACTCGGAAAGAAGTCCTCGGTGTGAGCTCTCATGCAGTTCTCTCAGGCTAGAGATCTACTCAGTAACGCTTATCAGATTGTCTTGTAGCTCCTAACTTGTCTTGTTCAAACTAATTATTTTGCATATGTTAGTAATTAAGCTAATCACACAAACACACTTCAGTAAATATATTAGTATGCATTAGAATTGAATTTCTCTCTGTGAAATTGGAGTACTTCTACTAGAGAAATTAATGATGAAGTCACTCTCGGATAATTTAACCTTTCCTCTTTTATTACAGTTCGTTCTCGAGATAAAGCACCACATGAACCCTCATGAAGATGTCAGAAAGACAGAGAGGCTTCTATTAGACACAGCTATCCACAGAGGATGCTCAGTTATATTAGTGACCATGTTCACATGATGTGAAGACGTGGCCTCCCAGTCATACATTGTGACTCCATATTTTCAGCATTTCGGGCAAACTATGTAAGGGGCATAATAACCAGACTAGCTTAATATGAAACAGCAAATTTTAATGAAGGGATAGCTTACAGCACCAGGGATTCAGCGATGAGCAGGACATACAACAAAGAGAGAGAGTGGCGGGGCTCACACCCGCCAGATTTATACGTAAACATTAGCCCGAGGCGAACACGCCCCCCAATGGGCTGGGCATACCCTACATCTCCCCCTTTTGTCTAAATAAGACAGAACTAAACCAAATATAACTATATACAGTAGTAACAAATAATAAATATAATAAACAATATTAAGCAAGAAACATATAACAAAAGTTTTGTTAAACATTTTATCTCAAGGCGTCTAAATAATGTAGAGAGTAACTACAATTATATAATCTTTAACTCCGTCAAAGATCTGAGTAGGGAATTAATATTACTTAACAAACGATAGAATATCCAAAATGTGTAACAAATGACAGAGACAACTGACTACCTGGGCAATCACCCAAAGTCTCGTTTGTAATGTTGAGTCAACCAACATAACTGACAAACCATTATTAAAGGCAAGAAACTTTTTTAGAACTATCCTACCCTGTCTTGGCAAAATAAGACAATCCTGTTTTATCTTTGTCAGTAGTTGAGGTATGGGCTTTTTTTAACCCAAAGGCCAGTTCTGCCAAGAAGAAAAGCTTCCAGTGGAGTGTCTTTGGTGTTCAACGTTCTCTCGGGAGTAGAGTGGTGTCGCCAGGAGTGATTGTGTCTCTTTGTCATAGAATTTTAGGTTAGATTAAAGGCCATTTTTTATAGCTCTTTAAAGAGGCTGAAGATTATATTATCTATATTAAATATAATCTTTATGTATCTAAGAAACCTGATTAACCTAAAAATAAATATGACAAACATGTAATTCTCAATACCTATCTAATTTGAAGACTACGAGAATAAACAACTGTGCAATATATGAAGACAATGATCTTCAACTGTAAACAATGTTATTATATATCAAATGTAAACAATGTTATATAAATAATATCAGAGGTAGAAATGTACATTGTAATATGGTAGATGTATACACAAAGTTATAAGCATACTCTTACACAAAATTAGAAGTAGTACAACACCAAGGATCCAGCGATGAGCAGGAAATACAACAAAGAGAGAGAGCAGCGGGGCTCATGCCCGCCAGATTTATACATAAACATTAGCCCGAGGCGAACACGCCCCCCCAATGGGCTGGGCTTTCCCTACAAAACTATTAAGATTTACTCTCAAGAGACCTCACAAAGCTAGAAAATAACTCAGTCAATAAAGAGTTAAATGCTCAAACATGCAGGGCTGAGTTCAATCCTTAGAACATATGTATAATAGCAAGTCCAGTAGGAGACTCTATCTCAAAATGTAAGGTGGAGAGTAACAGAAGAAAAAAAAGCACTTGATGTCAATTTCTGACATCCAACCACATGTCCCCCCACACACAAATACACACACACAAAAATACACACACACATACACAGACACTAGTTGTTTTGTTTGAGTTAAGGTTTTGAGTGTAGGAACCCTGAGTGGATGGATTTTTCCATTCCGAGGAGCCAAAGATGTGGAAGATACCCCTATAAGCTGTTGAAAGATGTGGAAGATACCCCTATAAACTGTTGGTAAGTGAGGTCCTGCAGAGTCCGAAAATATTACAGGCTATTGTCAGTGCTCTTGCTTGTTCACCCCTAACAATAACGTAAGACCTAATTGGTGAAGAAACTACACACCTGGGTTGCCTACAGTGGGAAAACAAACTGGATGTGATCTGGAAGTTGCCTCTATGATGGTTAGCTTTTATAGTAACAAAAGATGCTTGTGGAGTTGTTGGGAGAGTCTTCCCAGAGCTGAGCATCTCAGGAGCTACAACAATGGCTTACTAGGCAAGACATACCCATTGGTGCAATATTGGCATGACTGTATATAAGGTAACCAGCTGCTATGTTGGTATGGGAGGCCTGTTCCACAGGAGAGAAGTCATGCCAGCACTGTAAATCTAGTCAAGAACTAGTTAGTGACTGAAGATGTCACAACCCTATGAAAGAACTGCTAGTCTTTTGATTATAGGGTATTGTGTCAGACTACCTTCTAAATACTTATCTTTATACTCATCAGCTGTTCTCAGCCTTCATCAGCTTCCACTTGTACTGGGTAGCAATTAACACAGGCACTCACAACTGGACAATATATCAAAAATAAACACTTGAAATATTCAGTCCTAAATGGGAGATTTATATCACACAAGCTGCCTCCAACGCTCAGGGCATATTGTAGAAAAGGAGAGAGAGATGAAACCAGAGAGCCAGGAGTGAAGACAGAGGGCTATAAACAATATCTTCTCCACATGAGAGTCGCTGAACTTGTGAACTCACTGAAGTTGTGGATACCAACACAAGATCTGTGAAAGATTGGTCCTTTACCATGCCCTGTCCCTTACTGAGAATTTAGTGGGTCCAAAATTTAAAAAAAAAAGAAATAAAGAATTGAGGTAGGAAGGTTATTTCTTCAGAAGAAGTGCTGAGAGTAATATTACTTAAAAAATGGCTAAAATTCAGTAAATAAATATATTAAATTGTTAGCGAATAAATAAGCCCCATATTGTGCCTCATTTTTGGACAAAGTTCACTTCTCTAAACTTATTTCCAACAGTAACAGACTGGTGACAGACCCACATAGTGTTTAAGACATTTTGGATATTGATACCGTTTTACGATATATTTATCATATTGCAATATACATTTCTACCTCTGATCAAGATACTTATACATTGTTTACATTTTGAGATCATTGTCCTCATTTGTTGCACAGGTGTTTTAAGATTGTTTAATATTCTAATACAAAGTCTTAGTCTTTAAGTTATATAGGTTGTCATACTTATAGTTAGACTAATCAGGTTCTTTAGATACATAGATATTGTATTCTGCATAAATACATAATCTTCAACTGCTTCAAAGAGCTGTAGCAAATGACATTTAAATAACTTAGGGTTCTGTTGAAATGAGACACGATTGCTCCTGGCAGTACTAATCTATTCCCAAAAGAATATTGAACACCAAAGACAGTCCATTTGGAGCTTGTTTTCTTCTTGACAAAACTGGCCTTTGGACAAGGAACTGCGCATGCACTGACCACTGACAAAATGCACGATATCTGGACAGGACAAGCAGGATACAAGAAAAAACACTGTCAAATCTTGTCAAGATGGGGTAAAATGGTTTTGAAAACTTTCCTGCCTCTGAAAATGGTCCTGTCTCTGAAAATGGTAAGGCTACTCTCGGCCTTAGCCAAAGTTGGTTGCTCCAAAGTGGCAAATGAGACTTTTGGTGATTGTTCAGGCAGCCAATTGTCCCTATCATCTACTGCACATTTTGGAAGCTACTTGATTGCACTTTCTGCTTACTTATTTCCCTTCTCAGGCCTTTGACGGGGTTGAAGATTAGATAGTTGTAGTTACTTAACTCTCATGTCTTGGCCAATTTATTTATTATACAAGACTTAAACTCATTAGGATAGGATAACTATTGAAATATTTATTACATGTTTCTTAATTGATATTATTTATGCTGGTTGTAATTTTTATACCTGATATTTCTTCTTTGCTGTGGGAGCACACTCTGTTCCTTCATCCAATAGCCTTTAATATACCACCCCACTTGGTGGTCTCTTATACTGTAAAAGCATCAGTAAATGGGTACCAGCTCTCTTGCTTCTGGTTCCTGCTTCCAGCTGCTAGGCTCTGTTCCTGTTCATGTAGAATATTGTTATCTAGGACAGTGATCTGTAAATTATCCCCTTAAATAAATAACCATTTTATTATTCATAATTCTGAACTGGTGTGAAATATTTTGTGACTTACATCATCAGTTCTTATTGTATATAACTTTGTATTAGGTTTAGAACATTTTTATTTAAACAAAAGGGGAAGGTGCTGTAGGAATTCCTACCACCAGTTGACTTTAAGTTGTTCACCCACTTGGGTGTAGTTTCTTATACTATAAATTCCGTAAAGCATGTGCCTGGTGTCTTTTCCAACTGTGGAATTCAGGTGCTTTTCCCTATTCCAACAGAAGATTGTGATCTGTGAGTCTATCCCTAAATAAAAACCCTTTATTATACTCAATTCTGAGCTAATGTGGTATTTCATTTTTTTAATGTCCTTCTTCATATATTCTTATATTATGTGTTTTGGAGACACTGAAATATGCAGAGAATTAAAGGCCAAATTTTCAAAACTAGATATATACCCTAGAGCCACAGATCCAATTAACCTGATACAGTCCAACCATAAGAAACACTATATCAAGTTATGTTGTAATCAAACTTTTTTGAATTAGCAATAAAAATGTCTTAAAACAGACAGAGGGGGAACTAATTATATATTATATTCAGAGGGTCAAAGTTAATCTATTTCAGAATAAATTTAACATAGTAGTCAGTGAGCAAACATCTTTAAAAGCTCAAAGATCAAATGTTCTGTCTAGAAATTCATGCACAATGAGAATGTCTTTCAAAACTAGAGCCAAAATAAAGACATTCTAGATGTACAAACTGAGTTATATGATTTCCATATATATACATATATATATTAAACCTTTACGAGTTTTATAGTTTTCAGCTATTTTCTCCTACTCCATAAAGTTATCATTTAATTTTTTTGGTGCAGAAACCTTTTAGCTTCAAATATTTCCACTGATAATGTTTTTATTTTTATTGCCAATTCTATTGGTGTCATATCTTTTTTTTTTTTTTTTTTTTTTTTTTTTTTTTTTTTTTGGTTTTTCGAGACAGGGTTTCTCTGTGGTTTTTGGAGCCTGTCCTGGAACTAGCTCTTGTAGACCAGGCTGGTCTCGAACTCACAGAGATCCGCCTGCCTCTGCCTCCCAAGTGTATTGGTGTCATATCTTAAGAACTTTACACAGAGGTTAGGGATATTGTACTCTCTCTCTTTTAGATGAAAACAAATATGGCATTCCTAGACTTTGAACTTAATTCATTTTAGAAAATTGACAATGTATTCATTCATTTCTTCAAGTTAGAATGTGTTGGCCTTATCAGAAGACTTTCGTAGGTCTAGCTGCTATATTCTAGTTATTCCCCTAGCTATTTCCCTTCAAGCCTTATTCATGTGCACACAATGTCCCTGGCCCCCTCTTATAAAAAAAAAAAAAAAAAAAAAAACTAGTAATTCTTCACTAATTGCTTAATGAATGGTGTTGATCCATCAGTCCATATCATTCTACAATACACTGTAAGCAAAAAATGGTTCTGTGAACAAAGGTGTGTACTATAATCACTTACAGTTTACAGAACTCTAACTTTATCCTTTTGAAATCTATTGTCAGTTGCTGATGTGACAACAAAGGCTAGTCAATAAAGCAGCCTCATTTGATTGGATCCCTGGGAAAAACTAGAAACATAATGAGATGTTTGCTCCTTCATGTATTTTAAAAATTCAATCATTGCTTTTTCTTACTTGTTTGTTCTACTGTTTTACCTGCCACACTAACATGACTGTTGCAGTATAAGTTGTCCTTGACAAAACATCAATCATATGTAACCAAAAGTGTAACATATTCAAAATCTGTATTGTGATAAAAAGAGTTGATAAAAAGAGTATTTATGTATGTGCAAATATAAGAATGTGTTGGAGGAGGCTGCTTGTTTTTCCCGGCAGCCCAGAACTGAAATAATCACACAGAAACTATATTATTTAAATCGCTCCTTGGCCCATTAGCACTAGCTTTTTAATGGCTAAGTCTTATATATTAATTTAACCCATTTTTCTTAATCTGTGTATTGCCACATGGATGTGGCTTACCAACTAAAGTTCTGGTGTCTGTCTGGGCAGGGCTACATGACTTCTCTCTGACTCCACCTTTCTTTTTCTCAGCATTTCATTTAGTTTTCCTGCCTATCTATGTTAGCTCTGCTGTAGGCCCAAACTTCCGTTATTAACCAATGATATTTACAGCATACAGAGAGGAATCCCACACCAAAAATGTAATTTTCTGAGTCAGTTTTTGTTGCTTGAGTATATATGCTTTCATGGTTGACCATCATCTCTGGGAGAGGCTAATTCTTCCTATCTTGGCAGGCATTAATTCTCTGTGTAAAACTTAAATCATGAGGCTGCATAAATTTGTGTATACATATACATACATATGTAAGTATTCACCAATAATTACCAATGAAGAAATAAGCTGTCAATTTCAGAATGAGGTACATGGAAGGGGTTAAATGGTGTATCCCTGGTAGGTGCTGAAGGGAAGAAAAAAAGGGAAAATTATATAATTTCATTTTAATAAAATGAATATTTTCAATGCATTTATTTTTCCTTTCCCAGGTACAAATATATGGATCCATGCAGAAGATGATTGTGTGTGTTTCAGAGACCATCAGTGAAGAGACACAGAGAAGGTGGCTGTGATATTGCTGAAATTTAACTCACATTATGATCTGTCCACGACACAGTTAAGGCGATCTTTGGGGTAATGAGCCATCTGGAAAAGAATCAGACTTGAAATATAATAACCCCAAGAGAGGAGGCCCAGGACAGAAAGCTGGAGGCAGTCTGGCATTGGCTAATGCCATGTTCAATCATCTGCTACATTAAGTTTTGGCCAGGGGAGCTAGCTGAAAAAAAAAAAAAAAGCAAAAAAAAAAAAAACATAAAGCAGAAACTTGTTCATTATCAAGGTGCAAGTTGACTTAAAGAGAGTAAAGTGCTCAGTAATTGCAACCTTCTCCCCTATGATCCTGTCTCTCAGCACACATATTTAAGAGTAAATAGATACCATTCATAAAAGTCTTTGGCCATAAAACAAGCAAAGAGTCCAGGAAATGTACCAGGGAAAGAGCTTTCAAACAGACCGCAGAAATCTTCACTTTACTTCCTTAGTTTTTTTTTTTTTTTTTTTTTTTTTTGTGATGTTTTCCCTAAGGAAAGAATTAAGATTCTCCCTCCAGAGACTCCTTCCAAGATTTCTTCTAGGTCACTCCAGATAAATCCCTACTCCCCATTTCGGGTCAAGAATAATGCTTAATGCTTTCTTAAACTAAAAAGAAGTCATATGCTCTTCACTAATCTAAGTATCTGCTTGAATTCACATTTTACCTTTCACTTCCAAACTCGACATAGTAGTCGCTAAAAGAAAATCAACCAGCATGACTCGCTAAGACAACACAGCAAAAGCCAGAGGAAGGGCATGCTGCTCTTTTACCTCTCAAAACAGCAAGGGGTAGCACCATCGTAAATCAACTATGTCCCTGTAGTGTGACTGTTGATATATATTTTTCTATTATACTGTATAAAAACAGGTAATATTTTGAAAAATAAATTATTTCAAATAATAGCCAAAATTCAGTGTCAATAAAGTTTTCATGCAGTTGGCTCCCTTTCCCTAAATTTTCACCATATACCTCTGCATCTTCTGTATTCTTATTCTGTTATTGGTCATATAGCTAATTTGGATGTCTAGTCCCCCTGGCACTCTGATCACTGATATAGCCTTTCAACATCTGAAGAACAAAACCAGGTCCTGAGCATTGTGTGGCTTGGGAGACGGGTGCTTTTCTGCCAATAATGACAATCTGTCCATCTGGCTCTCAGCGTTCCCTGCCTTCTAATTTACTCATCATTAACCTGAATGTAAAATGATATAAAGTTAAATGGAAGTAGTCCTCATATTGAGTCCCCCAATCTAGGATATTTTACCAGCAGCAACCATAACAGTCAGTTACATCCATGTCATCTTCTCTCTAAATATCAAGAGTTGGATGAACTCCTAGATTCCTCCTGTTCTCTCCTCCTCCAGAAAGATTATCCATATTGGCACTTGACTCATCCCAAGGAATGGTATTGTTGTAGGTGGGCAGAATTTAAAAGATGTTCATCTATTGGTTGCTTGAACACTAGGCAATATTAGTGTATATAATTAAGACTATTGTAATCCTAACCCATTGTCTCATTCAGGCATCATTTATAATTCTAAATATGTGAAAACTTTACAGAGAGGGTAAGGGAAGAAGTGAGCAAGGAAGAGAGAAATTGCACAGATGGATATATAGCAGATTTCTGCTAGGTGTTGTCTGGCTCAATTCTAGTGCTGTGGGTTTAAAGATAACACCAGTACCAGTCTAACAGTCTATACATCATTTCTGAAAGCCAGTTTTGAGGTCCAAGTTGCTTTACATTTGCTTCTTTGACATGTTATAAATGGAGTTCCCATGACATCCTTTTATTAATTTGTTAGAGTAGCTCATGGAACTTGGGGAAATATTGTGCTTAACTAGTTTCTTTCCAGAGGTTACCAAAAATATAGACGGATGACTGCATGGAACATGTCTGAAGGACAAGGTAATGGGAAGAAGGGGCATGGAGAGTCCATACCCTCTATAGGTAAGTCAATCACCAAAAGCCCCAGTGTGCTCAGGATTCTATTCAACTCAGTCCTTCGGGGTTTTATGCAAGTTTTATTACACAGACATCACTGGTTAGGTTTATGAGCTCAAACATCAATTCCACTTCCCTCAGTAAAGCTGGATGCTGGGATAGGCTTGAAAGTTCACACCTAGAAACTGTCACTTGGTCTTGCTGTGTACAGCCCCTAAACTGAGAGTCTCAAGAACTCTAACTACCAGTCATTACAGTATCACACTGAGGACTGATGTGGAAGGGTCTTCTGTTTGTGTTGATTTCATTGGTTAATAAAGAAACTGCCTTGGCCCATTTGATAGGCCAGCCCTTAGGTGGGTGGAGTAGACAGAACAGAATGCTGGGAAGAAGGGAAGTGAGGTCAGATGCCATGGAGCCAGATGCGATGAAGCTCTGGCCCAAGATGGACGCAAGTCAGACATGCTGAATCTTTCCCAGTAAGCCACCACTTCGTGGTGCTACACAGATTATTAGAAATGGGTTAAGCAAGATATGAGAGTTAGCCAAGAAGAGGCTAGATATAATGGACCAGGCAGTGTTTATATGAATACAGTTTGTGTGTTGTTATTTTGGGTGTAAAGCTAACCATGCGGGGAGCTGGGCAGAACAAAAAGCAGGCCTGCCCGCAGCTCCTTCTACAGAGGACATTTGTGCCAACTGTATAGATTTCAAGAGTGTTGAGAGTTTTGTCAGTACTATGGACAAACGCAAAAATTGGATTTTCTAATGTCACAGTTTCTAACTTGTGTTAGATTGTCTGGATGTGTACAAGAAAATCGCGTGATCACAGGGCAAGAAACTCTGCTGGAGAGGTGAAAACATGGACCAAAGAAGAGGACAGGAAGATTCTAAGAAAGAACTTCACTTCTTTGCTGGTGCTGAACGACACACCGCACATGAAGGGCCAGAGAAGGACACTGAGAGCTAAGGAGAAACTGCAAATAGCATCCAGGAAACCTATATCCATCAAAAACTAGATTCTGTTAATAATCAAAGAGATCTTAAATGCTGATTCTTTCTCAGAAGTTCCAGATAAGAGTCCGGGTCACTTCTACCTAGATAACAGCCTTATGAAACTGAAAACCAAGAAACCAACAAAATTATTCTGGACTTGTCACCCACAGAACTGTGGGAGTATTCATTCGTGCTGCATCAGACACTAAATTTGGGACATTTTGTTATGCAATAGAAAACACCTGCAGAAACAAACTGCTCATACATTATTCCTTTTTTGTGTGTGTGAAGAAGAAATGGGGGCAGGGTAAGGCACCTCTGTTTAATATTAATATCACTAGCATTTTTTTACACACAAGCGTTTAGAAATTCTACTTACTATGTTTCTTGTTTTTGTTGTTTTCTACATGTCTCTGTATATCAGACATGTACTGAGAATCAATTAGATCCAAGGATCCTCAGGAAATGATGACGTACCTTTGTGTGGATGAACTTAGTATTCCATGCCACAAGGGTAGCTTTCTGTCTATGTAAGACAAGTTTCACTCACATATCCAGATGGCTTTCCCACTCACATTCTGGCAGCCTTTGGCACAGTGTGTTCTTTTAAAAAAGTATCTACAAATAGCATGAAAGGGGAAAATAATTGGGGGGTGATAAGCAGGAAAGTAACTGGGAGTGTAGGGCTAGAGGAGAGGGATAGACAGAATACAGATGATTGAAGAAGATGTATGTAGCTCAACAGGATAGTGCTCAATCTGAATTCCCCCTATGGTCCCCTACTCACAACTAGTCAAACCACAGAGAATGAGTGACTTCAGAGTACTCAGCCACAAATGGGTCATTCATACCACCCCTCAAAGGCTTTCTAAAATCATAAAATATGGGTCAGAAAGATTATAAGAGGCAGAGGTCAGAGAAAATAAGATTGCTACAAAAGAGTAATTTGAGACATGACCAGACCGGTGAAGTCATAACCTCACACCCAGCCACTCTGGTTTTCCGAAGATCAAGCCAGGCCACATTCCAGCACGGCTAGGGAAGGGCATCAGCATAGTCCAACCTTAGCTAATGACTGTTGGCAGGTGATAGATAGTAGAAGGTACTTTTGTTATTAAGCATGTGTGTAGACTCCATAGGTTGTCCACGCTCCAGTGGATACCCCAATATCAATGCATACATGGGCAGGAAAGCTCCAGCGACCATCCTATCTCTGTCTTTTTGCATGGATTCTGGGACTCTGGTCATTAAGCCTGTTCAGAAAGTGTGCTTACCCACTGCAACATCTCTCCAATTTTGACTCCTTTTAAAATCATTTTGACTTTGATATTCAAGGAACGTAAGGATAAAAAATCAAAATAAAATAGAGAAAACCTTTCTCTTTCATTGCTGCAAATAAGAGTGGTTCACTTCAATGATATTTTTTTAATATGTTCTAATGGCTGATTTATTATTCCAAGTTGTTCCTAGCAGAAAAATAGTTTCAAGCAGCAATAAAGCACCTACGAAGTCGCACACACCTCCCTACGTAGAGCAAGTCCACAAATTGATATTTATAACACTTCAAAAGTTTAATGAGGTTTTTCTGAGATGTCTTGCTGCAAATTACCCAAACAGTCTATGACAAGAAGCTAGTGTGCTTTTCGGTGAAGAATTTTTTGGTCATGCTGGCATTGCTCAGTTTTTTAACCTGCCCACCATTTAGTAGGCTGCCATCTGCCAAGCTCACAAAGGAAAGGTTCATGAAGGGAAAAAAAAACCTCACCCTCTCCTCCTTTAGCCTTCTGCATCTTGTCCAAGACAGATTGACCAAAGCCAAATGTTAAAGGGTTGGGCTCAATTGCTCTATTTTAAATAGGAGTCACAAATAAAACTGTCAACCAGTAAGAATAAACGCAGTGAGCATTCTGCCCAAAGAAGTAGACTTAGTCTAGCCAGCGTTGTCAGAGCAAATACATCCATAGAGTTCAGTCAGTGACTGATAGATTTTGACTTGATCCCAACAGCAGCAAGTGGAAAACCAATCAGTCCTCAAATCACCTCCAGGGACTTTAGGGGGTCTAAGTTCTGCCTGCCACTGTGACCTAAATGACAACCAGTTCAGACATGTTTTCTTCCCTGCAATCTGAAAATGGGTCTAGTCACACAGTTTCACATTAAAAATTTTTAAAAAAGGAAACAATTTTCCTTCAAAACCAAACTCACAAAGACAGCCAGAAAGTGAACATGTTTAGGCATGAGGGAAATGCTGTTTACTTCGAAAGTGGGAAAGGGGGAAAAAAAACACATTCTTTTAAAGGAAAGCTCATTCTTGTCCAGCACATTTCTACTTTGGTGGTCTAACAAATCCAAGGGTGCTTAGAGTAAAGCAAGTGTTTCAACCACAGAAACATGTGCCTGTGTGGCTTACGGAGTAGCTGTCAATAGGAAGGATCTGTAATAATAGATGCCTGCTTCGGACTAAGAAAGCCAGATGTTCTAGGAGTAAGCTCCAGGTGACTTCAGTCCAGCCAGCCCTGTAAGCTGAAGCCTGCCAACACCGGGAAGGTTAAAAGAGTTGTGAGAAATGGCTTCTGAATTGCCTGAAAATCTGTGTTTTCTAGGACACCTAATACACACCCAAACCTCTTGCCTGCCAGTGTCTGGAAGAAACCCTGGGGAATGTATGATCAAATATTAATTAATACTCTGCATCATAAAGAACTTACTATCACATATGAGTAAAAACATAAAAGCTATAGCAGAATTCATACTGACAACAGAATATCATTTCATCTGAACTCTAAATTGCAAGAAAAACTTTTTGCAGATGAGAGTTAAAGTGTACGTTAACCAAGGCACGCTATGAAAGAAACTCAATATCCTGTATTTTAACTTAACCCTCAAGAAAACAGGAGATCCAAAAAAATGTCAAAACAGGATGGATACCTAGGTCACAGGATCAGGAGATGAAGCTTGGTGGAGATTTCCATGAAGGGAACTGGGTTGGTATAAATCAAATACTCCCATGTCATCATCTTCTCTTGAAGTCACTTTTCGTACCAAATGATGATCTCTGCTTATTCTATTTTGTTGTATTGAATTGTTGTTTCTGAAGCACGGCTATAGTAATGGCTCTAGCTACACAGGATCAAACGCTGCACATGAACTTACTACTTCATACCATTTAAGAATAATTCCTTATGAACACTTCTTTAAATAGTTATATTTCATTCAGTGACTTTAGACGAGATCATTGTACTGGCTAGTTTCATGTCTACTTAACACAAGCTATTGCTGTTAGAGAATAGGGAGCCTCACTTTAGAAGATTCCCCATAAGGTCATCTGTAGGCAAGTTAATAGGGCATTTTCTTGATTCATAACTGATGTGGAAGGGCCCAGGTGAAGCTATATCCGGGGTGCTGGTCGTGGGTTCTCTAAAAAAGCAGGCTGAACAAGTCATGTGAAACAAGCCAATTAGCATCATTCTTCCATGGCTTCTGTATTAGCTACAAGCTTCTGGTTCCTACCCTGCTTAGTTCCTGTCTGTCCTGACTTCCTCCAGTGATGAACAATGATGAGGAAGCATAAGTCAAATACACCCTTTTCTCCCTGACTTCCTTTTGACCTTGGTGTTTTGTCACAGGAATAGTAACCCTAAGACAATGGTTCATCATTTCCTTCTTGCAACACCAGGGTGCAGTATTGTTCCTGCAGTAGCCCTATAACTGGAGCACCCTTTGGATCTTTCCCTGGAAGACTCCATGACTGGAGTGGCAGCAAGCATCCTGGTAAACACTGAATGTTGTGGATATCTGGAGGGGTATGATAGCTTCAGTAAGATAAGACGGTACCAGGGGTCATGTAGCCCGCAACACAAAGGGGCATGTGCTGAGAAACAGACAGTTTTCTCAAGCAGAAGTTTTCAAGTTTATATTTGATGAAATTGTACTGATTCCTGACATATACCCATTTCTATTTTCCCAGTTAAAGCACTTGGCTTCTTTTGAATAGTGCAAAGTTAGCAACTGCCACCTTTTAGGCTTGTCTTAGTTACTTGTCTATTACTTTGAAGAGACACCATGGACAAAGTAATTTATATAAGGAAGAGTTTAACTGGAGGCTTGCTTACAATTTCAAAGGATGAGTCCATGACCATCATGGTGGGGAACATAACAACAGGCTTGGGCATGGTGCTGGAAGAGTAGCTGAGAGCTTACCTCTGATGCACACCACACACACACACACACACACACACACAGGGGGCGGGGCACAGGAGCATGGGATGGGATTTTGCACAGGAGCGAATGGCATGGGATTTTGCAACCTCAAATCTCACTCACCCACAGTGTCACACTTTCTTCAACCAAGCAAAGCCTCCTAATACTCAAATACGTAAGTCTACAGGGACATTCTCATTCAAACTGTCAGAGTGCTACAATTTTAAATGTGTTTCTTTTCTGGAAAACCATAAGGCTTCACATCTTCCTGGTTTGACTTTTAGTCTAGATTCTAACTGTATTGGGATCGAATCGGCCAGCAAAGATCAAGTCACCTCCTAAATTCTGTGCCTCTTTGAATTTTCTTCTGCTAGATAAACTAATCTATCACATCTAAACTCAGTCTCTAATCTAAATTCAAGAAATGCTCTTACTTTCCTCACTAGTGCAGTCTTTACTATTCATATTCCTACAAGCATTCTGCTCTTCTACACTCTCCCCACCAGGATTATCATTAATCTCTACTCACAAAATTCTAATATTTTATCTCCATTTCTCCTAATTTTTCTAAATCCCCCCCCACACAAGTCAGTGCTGAATTCTTCTTAACCACATGGATAGAGTAACAATAACTGTTCCATTCCTGGTAACGATTTTCAGTTAAACAACTTCAGGTTACTGTGGCAATTTACCTGAAACAATGAACTTATAAAGGGACAGCTTCAGGTTTGTCTGGCAGTTTTAAAGGTATCAGTCCAAGGCTGCCAGTCTTTCTAGCTTTAAACCTGTGGAAAGTTATAAAACCATGTTAAATACTGTTTGGCAAAGCACATCTGCTCACATCTCAGCAACTAGGAAGCAAAGGCTTACAGGAAGGAGGAGGCCAGGGTCCTAGTGTAACCTTACAGGGCATTCTGCCAATGACCTCCTTGATACAGTGTGCCACACTTCCTAAAGATTTCATCACTTCACACAAACACCATCAGCTAGAAGTCAAGCCTTTAACAGATGAGTTTTGAGGGGGCATTTAAGATCCATGCCAGACATGGAATAAACACAGGTATTGCCTATTAATAATGGCTTTGGTGCAAATTGAGCAAGATAAAACCTGTCTAGGACTTAAATCCCAGCATGGATGAGGAAAAGGAGTTACAAAAATCCCTTCTTAGGGATTTAATGAAGAACTATTGGCAGGATGGTGTGGTGAGGAGGAGAGCGACAGCAGACTGCGTCCCGCCATTCGGCTAGCTTTACCCGAAATAATGACATGGAAACTGTATTTTTTTAACACTGTCTGGCCCATTAGTTCCAGCCTCTTATTGGGTAATTTTTACATCTTGATTAACCCATTTTTAATAATCTGTGTAGCACCACGAGCTGGCTTACCAGGAAAGATCTTAACCTGCGTCTGTCTGGAGTGGGAGAATCATGGCGACTGCCTGACTCGGCTTCTTTTTCCCAGCATTTTGTTTAGTCTACTCTGCCTACCTAATTTTCTGTCCTATTAAAGGGTCAAGGCAGTCTCTTTATTTAACCAATGATATTAACACAAAACAGAAGACTCTCCCCCATCATTTCCCCTTTTTTTGTTTAAACAAAGAAGAAAGGCTTTTACTTTAACATAGTAAGATCACATATAACAGAACAGTTATCAAGCAAGAATTACAGTTACAATATTTGTATCTATTTTCTATTATAACTAAGGAAAACTATAATTATCTATCTATTCTTTAACTCTATCAAAGACTCCAGAAGGATATAATATTACCTAAGTAAACAAGAAATAAGAAACTTTAAACTCCAGAAATGACAGAGACATCTCGCTGCCTGGACAGTCACCCAAAGTTCTTTTGTACCGTTGGGGCATCCATCTTTAACCTACAGGCCCATAGTATCCAGAAGACATTTTCATGAAGTAGGAAATTTTAAAGGCAATTTAGTCATTATCTGCTGCATCCTGTAGAATGTCTTGTGTTGTAATAAGAGCAGCGGGGCTGCGTCCCCAGCACCCGGCCACCCGCATGACTTATGCCCCAAAATAATTACACGGAAACTGTATTCTTTTAATCTCTGCATGGCCCATTAGTTTTATCCTCTTATTGGCTAGCTCTTACATATTGATCTAACCCATTTCTAATATTCTGTGTAGTACCACGAGCTGGCTTACCAGGAAAGATCTTAACCTGCATCTGTCTGAAGTGGGAGAATCATGGCGACTCAGTGACTCAGCTTCTTTCTCCCAGCATTTTGTTCTGTTTACTCCACCCACCTAAGGGTTGGCCTATCAAATGGGCCTAGGCAGTTTCTTTATTAATTAACCAATGAAAGCAACAGATTAATACAAGACCCACCTCCATCAGTCTCGCAGACTCTTTCATGAATCAGAAACCCCGAAAGATCATCTCACCTTTAGGCAAGTTTAGCAGTCCTCTCTCTGTGGGTTCTTTGTGTCCAGTTTATGTATCAGTCGAGGCAAGAGCAGTTTCTTGCCCAAATGGCTATCAAACTTCTTAAGGAGCCTCTTCGATGCCCATCTTCTTCTTGAAGTAGATTGGTGCTGCCAGGAGCAGACGCATCTCATTGTCATGAAAAGCCCTAAATTATTAAAACATTAAATGCCATATTTTGTAGTCTTTGAAAGATATGAAGAATGCCTATCTAACTGAAATATATCTCTATATATCTAGAAAATCTAACTAACATAACTACATGCTTGACTATTATTGATGATTATCCACTAACAACCTATATTTCCTAATTATACATTACATTTTTAAATGAACTACACAATCACAATACCTTAATCAAGAGCAGAAATACATATACATATAACAAAATTGACCTTAAAATCCACACCAATGCAAATTATTCATATCTATATCAAGATGGATGCTGAGAGAGGGAGAATCTGTTTCCCTCAGAGACACGGGTGCTAAGAGGATGCACATTACCTGTTAGACCCCTGCACGATGCAATACTGTGAACTCAAAAGGTTATGAAAAGAATATTTGAAACTGGGAGGGAATGGTGGTAGAAGGTTTGAGGAGGAATTGGAGGGAGTACTAAGGGATGGAACTGATCAAAATAGCTATATGGTATATAAAATTCTTAATTAATAAAATCACTTTATATAAAACTAAAAATAAATACTGAAATGGAAAAGGAAGTATCCACTGACAGCTTATTCAGTACTTAGTCTTCCCCATCTACACAGACATTTATTAATTTTTTGTGATTATATGTTAAAAAATGAAAGCTATGACTTTAGTTGCAAGGGATTACACATGATTATGGCTATGGTCTGATACACACACACACACACACACACACACACACACACATATATATATATATATATATATATATATATAAAATTTATGAAGCAATATAATTGCCTGGTTGAGTGGGATTCTCCTCTGCTTGCTGTGAATACCATTGGTGAATAAAGAAGCTACTTTGGTCCTACTGCAGCAAAGAATAGGGAAAGGCGGGAATTCCAAGCAGGTAGATGTAGAGAGAATAGGTAGGCTCAATGAGAAGCCATGTAGCTGATGAAGGAGAAAGATGCTCACAGGAACCTTGTTGGTAGGCCACGAATTCAAGGCAATGCACAGATTAATAGAGAAGGGTTAATTTAAGATGTAAAAGCTAGCTGGAAATATGCATAAGCTAATAAGACAATGAGTGCTTTAATAAGTACAATTTCTGTGTGATTATTTTGAGTCTGGGTAGCCAAAATGAATGAGCAGCCTCCACTAAAAGAATAGCAAGACAAGGTGGACTGACTTTATCCACATAACATCTGAGAAAGTTTGGAAAAGAATTCTACACACACACACAAAGCAACAGAGTTTATCACAGCTTCTTGGTAATCATCTTTTTTTTTCAGATGGGCTTTGTTTGGTAGCAGTGAGCAGAAGTGACTAGACTCCCCCTTAAGAGAAGGCTTACTGACTCAGCATAAGAAACAGCGGCATCTTGGTTTGTGCTCCCAGCACGAACTCTGGTTCTTTCAGGAGACTGAGCATGTAAATGGTGTTTCTGATCACTGTGTTACACACTACTTAATGGTGTGACACAGATCCACTGCATACCTGCCACTGTGGTGGCGTGCATATCTTGCAGATGTGCTGAACATGCCTCCGCCATGTTGGACGGGGCAGAGTCAAAAGGCAAAGTAGCCTTAGTCCTAGCCATGCTACTTAGCATTTTATAAAGTAGTCCTGGTCAAGAAGAAATTACAGATACGCAATATAGACAGATTCAGATGAAAAATACCTCTGATTAGGTCACAGTGTTGGATAGATGTACATAAGCTTGAGAGAGAGCAAAAAAAAAAGGAAGTATAGGCAGTTATAAGAGTATAGTTAGATTAAGCGAATAAAGATAATAAAATCAATACTAAACTTGTATAAAAGTAACAGTTTAAAAAAATAAGCCCTGTAAAGATGTAATGTACACATAGAGTCTGGATTATGTATATTATTGGGCTTTCTTTGAATTTTTTTACTTGAATGAGGTAAGTACAGAGAGACATTTCATTGTACAGACTGTTAAAATAAACCAATATATATTCATGATATATTGGTTATCATGTGTAATACACACACACATATAATATACATATATATATATATATATATATATATATTATACTGACTTCAGAATTTGAGTCTATGGGTATGTTGTTTTGGAAAAGAGGCTTTGCTTTTGTTGCCTCAGAGTATGAGAACCTGTGGATTCCTTCCAGAGTAATGTGGTTCAATGGAACAAGACCAACTTAAGGGTTTCCATAAACCCCTAAAATTACTTTGCCCAACAAAAAGCAGAAAGCAGTTTGTAGAGAATTATGCACATATTCCCAAATATTGTTTATATTTTTCGTTTACATTTAAAGGGGGATATGATATAGACGCAAATACTTTGCATTGGTATAGAACTTGGTCTATTTATAGCAATTTAAGGTCAATTTTGTTATATGTATATTTCTGCTCTTGATTATGGTTTTGTGCTTGTGCAACTCATTTAAAAATGTAAGTATAATTAAGAAATTCAGGTTAATAGTTATCTATAATAGTCAAGCTTCTAGTCATGTTAATTTTCTAGATGTATAGAGATATATTTCAGTTAGATAATCTTCAAACCTTTCAAAGACTAACAGAATATGGCCTTTAAAATGTTTTGAGAACTTAGGACGCTTCATGACAATGAGATACATCTGCTCATGACTCTTTATGGAGTTTGTTAGCCATTTGGGCAAGAAACTGCTCTTACCTGGACTGCTTGATGTTATGCTGTATGAACTGGACATGTATCTGAGCCTTAGCTACTGATCTAAGCAGGAATTTTTTACATTCAATGTGCAGGTTTGACTCCCAAACCACCATATTCACTCTTCTGTATCAGTCATCCTTCTGGTATTAGGTCCAGGGACAAACAAAGCCTAGAAGTCATAGAGATAACTACAGAATCTGGGAAATTCCTCTCTGTATAACAGAGTAGGAATGCTCCAAAGGAGCATTCATTACAGCTGGTATAAATCAAGAAATAATCTTCTAGCTAGAAAACACTAGAGTGGTTCTGTTTATTAGCAGGGACTGGTGCATCCTAACTAAAATACAGAATTGTATGATTTTACTTTATGTATTAAAGAGTGGTTTCTACTCTGAAAAACCAATGGCTGAATGGGACACAGCTGACAGAAAAACCTTGTTTTCTAATGCCCCATAGCTATCACAATGGAGAAGGATGTCATCTATTCCCTAGGTACTCTTGCTACATAGTCCTTCAACCATAATTGGGATGTACAGACATGTATCTGAGTTTCAGCTACTTTCCTGTCCTCAGATTCAGAAATATCATTACTATTAAACAAACAAAAATTTCCTCACGAAATACACCTTTCCAAAAAAATGGTAAAGAGATTAAAACAACATTGATGAAATATTTTAAAAATAAATTAATAATAACCAGATGATTGTTGGGGGTGTTGCAAAGAATACAAAGAAAAGCAAAGATGGAAGGAATCTATTTAGAAAGTTTGTGTGAAATGGAACGAAGGTTCCAGAACTGCTTTAATAGTCAGTGGTCTGTGACCAACTTGATTCCCACCCATAGTAAATATACTACACTCACTGAAAGTAATTATTTCTTTGTGATATCAAGGTTTTTAGTAAATCCACAAATGTTAATTGAATGCCCACTCCACACCAGGTGGTACTCCAAGGTGTAATGAAAATCAAATAGTATCTTTATTTTCCCCCACATATAAATACTTAGAGAGACCTGCCTCCTCCTCCATCCCAGTAAGATGGACCAGGGAGACAGTCACGTTACAAGTTTCCATTAGTGTCCACAGATGTTCCCATGAAGTGATTGCTGACGTGTGAAAGATGGGTGTGGTCTTCCTACAATTTTGTTGGAAAGCTATCGGCACTCTGAACCCTTCATGTCAGATCTTGACTTAAAATACCCTCTGGGGAGTGTATTCACAAGCTTTCATAATGCAGAACTCTGGGGAAAACACTGACTGCTTGGAACCTTTCCAGGGCATGTCTCCCTCCTTAAACTGGAGCAAATGAACACATAGTCAAACCGTAGACTCAGCACATGGTTGAAGAAGGTCTCCTGATTAGACACACAGAGTACATTTCAATACTGATCCCAGGTCATATGTGGAAACTAAAAGTTTTCTGAGATAACTCTTCACTGGTCATTATTTTATCTTGACTTTAAATATTCATACAACTCAATGTCTCACTGAGCTGGGAAAGCTGAAAGAATGGAAAAACAAAAGCCAGATGATTCTCATGTAGTAAGAATGGGGGTTGCGATTGGAGAACATTGAGAACTTATGTTTCCAGAGAAATTATTTTTTTGTAAAATAACTTGATTTGCATGGATCAGAATATCTTGAGGTTACAAGCAGTAGTGTAAAATAAAATCTTAGTGCTCACAACTCTGGCAAAATCACAAAGTTCCATCTTACAAGCAATTTCTGGTAACGGAAAACTTTGCATTTCTCACACTTGATACTGTAATTAAAAAATCAGCTTGGAAACACAAATAAAGAGAAAATCAATCAGCCAGTGGTGCTTACTTAGCCCAAGGCACACACAGGAACACATGTTGGAGTTAGTTCTGCCTGAAAATTTTGAAGAAAAATTTAGAGCCACTTCTGATGCTTTAATCACTTACTCCCCAAAGAGTAGGACCCTCATGTCCTTTTATATGTGGGAGGGTAGAAAGGCATGGGGACAGTGTGGCAAAGGTGAGGAGATGCTTTAGGGACACATGATGGAAATAAGTGCCAACATGCAGCTTCACCACAACTGGTCACATCATTTCTACCTACATGACCTCCATGTTTTGTATTCTGTATCAGCTTTTCCTCCTTTTCTTCAAACTCATTTTGTTACTTCCTTCTTTTCCACTACCACTTAATTCAAGTTTGTTTTTCTTCCACACCTTTATTATTTTTATTTAATGCTCAGAGTTATCCTGTGTATAATTTATTCCTATATGGTATTTTCTCTTGTATATGTCATTATACTTTGTACTTGTTCACCCTTCCCCCCTTCTCCCTTTCCTATCTCCACACTGCTCTTTCTGGTCTCTTCCTCACATGTAAGAGTCCCCATCTGACTTCATGTCACACATATCCTATTTCCTGACTCTTACCCATATTAATATCTCTTTCTGCTCTTGAGGTCCCATTTTCAGTTTCTTAAACTATATATATATATATATATATATATATATATATATATATATATATATATATATATAGTTTATATATATATATATATTCTGTGCACAAGAGAAAGCATGAAGCATTTGTCTGAGCCTGTCTTCTATTAACACAATCATCTCCACTTCTACAAATGCCATGGTTTCTTCCTAATCTTCCAAACATCATTCTTCATTAGGAGAAACAGAGAGGGGGTATGTTCCCTTTCTCCCACTATGATCAGAAGCTACCCTAGACTCATACATGTATAAAATACAGTAAGAAACATCAGAAGACCTCAATGTAAATCTAGCCACACTGAACCTCATAGATGAGAAAGTGAGAAGTGTTGAATTAACCAGGCTAGCTAATGATAAAACAATTATATTTTATTTATTATAAGGGGAAAACTCATGAGACAGAAAATGAGAAAATCCATGTAGAGCAATGTGCCATAGGAAAAGGCACAGAGAGCGCACACATGGAAGTGTATACGTTTTACTCTGGGTCCCAGTGAAGCCATGCCTTAACTAAGACCCACCTCTTAAAGATGACTGGCTAACAAGGTTCCCCATCAGGGAAGTAGCCTTCATTCAATGCATAGGCACAGGAGACCACTTCTAAATATAACACCAGTAGTACATACACTGAGAGCAACAATCAATAAACAGGACCTCCTGGAATGGAGCAGCTTCTGTAAGGCAAAGGATACAGTCAATAAGACAAAACAGCAGTCTACTGAAAGGGAAAAGATGTTCACCAACCCCACATCAGACAGAGGACAGATCTCCAAAATATATAAAGAACTCAAGAAACTGGACATCAAAATAACAAATAATCTTTTTTTTTTTAAATGGGGTACAGGTGTAAACAGAATTTTCAGCAGAAGAATCTCAAATGGCCAAAAAGCTCTTAAGGAAATGTCCTTAGCCATCAGGGAAATGCAAATCAAAATGACTCTGAAATACTATCTTACACCAGTCAGAATGGCTATGATCAAAAACACTGATGATAGCTTATGCTAGAGAGGATGTAAAGTAAGGGAAGTACTCATCCATTGTTGTTGGGAGTTCAAACTTGTACTGCCACTTTGGAAATCATTATGGCAGTTTCTCAGAAAATTGGGAATCAACCTACTTCAAGACTCAGCAATATATATGTTATCCTTGGACATATATCCAAAGGTTGCTAAATCATACTACAGGGATATTTGTTCAACTATATTCATAGTAGCATAATTTGTAATAGCCAGAAGAACCTAGAAACAACCTAGATGCCCCTCAACCAAAGAATGGATAAAGAAAATGTAGCACATTTATACAATGGAGTACTACTCAGCAGAAAACAAAAAAACATCTTGAAATTTGTATGCAAGTGGACAGAATGAGAAAAATACCATCCTGAGTGAGGTAACCCAGACCCGGAAAGACAAACATAGTATGTACTCACTTATAAGTGGATATTAGAATTAAAGCAAAGGATAATGAGCCTATAGTCCAAGACCCCAGAGAAGTTAGGGTAACAAGGAGAACTGTAAGAGAAACATACTTGGATACCCCTGGGAAGGGGAAATAGACAAGATCTCCTGAGAAAATTGGGAGTGTGGGGGAGGAGGAGAGAAGGGGATGGGGGAGAAGAACACGAGGGAACAGGATGGTTGCGATGGGGGAAGGAAAAAGAGTGAGCAAGGAAAAGAGATATCTTGACTGAGGGAGCCATTTTGGGGCTAGAAAGGAACCTGTCACTAGGGAAATTCCAAGGAATCCACAAGAATAACCCCAGCTAAGTCCCTAATCAATAGTGGAGAGGGTGTCTGGACTGGCCTTTCCCTGAAATCAAATTGATGATGACCTTAATTGTCATCATAGAACCTTCATCCAGCCACTCATGGAAGCAGATGCAGCGATCCAGAGAAAAGCACTGGGCTGAGGTCCTAAGGTTCAGTCGAAAAGAGGATGATAAAATGAGCAAAGGGTAAGTACCATGATGGGGATGCACACTGAAACAGTTGACCTGAGCTAATGGGACTTCATTGACTCCGGACTGACAGTGGGGGAACCAACATAGGACCAAACTAGACCCTCTGAATGTGGGTGACAGTTGTATTGCTGGGGCAGTATGTGGGGCCATTGGCAGAGGGACCAGAATTTGTCCCTACTGCTTGTATTGGCTTTTCAGAGCCCATTCTCTTTGGAGGGATACCATGTTTAGCCTAGATATAATAGGGAGGATCTTTGTCCTACCACAAAGAGATGTGCTAGACTTTGTTGACTCCTCATGGGAAGTCTTACTCTCTCTAAGAAATGGATAGGAGGTGGGTTGGGGTGGGGGGAAGGTGGAAGGTGGAAGGAGCGGGAGGAAGAGAGGGAGCAAGAACTGGGATTGCTATGTAAAATGAGATAATATTTTTAAGTATTTATTAATTAATTAAAACAAACATCAGAAGGGTAGAAAGAGATTGAAAAGGGCAGTGAAGCCTAGAACCCAACAATGTCATTGTAATCAGATTACTGCTATGCTTTTTCTTATATATTCCAGACTCAAACTGAGAAAACCTTTGAAAACACTTACCAAAGTCAATATAGTAATGCTTCAACTAAGCCTGCTTTTCCCTGTCCAAAAGAACTGGAGATGATTATCCTAGTCAGTAACCACAGTAGCTCAATTCCCCACTCCCTCTCAGGACAAGAGTCAATAGGAATTCTCACCTGACCCAAGTGATAGAAGCAGTCCTTCATAACTGACTCCTGTTGCAGTAGGTCAAGGACTAGCAATGAAAATTGGAAGGTCCATGTCTGCCAAGCTTCACTGAATACCAGACCAATCTGTTGTATCCTTGTAGACTGTAGCCTGACTTTTAACCCCAATTCTGTTGTAATGAAACCAATAAGACATGAAAGTGGAAAGGGAGGCTACTGTGGATGAAAAATGAAAACAGCAGGAGAGGGAAGTGAGAATAATAGATGATTAAGACTAAATATAAAAAAAATACTTCAAAATATGCATGCATGACAATGCTACAGGGGAGTTAATTGTTTTTAACACAGTGACTACTGGATGATAATAAGAACCAACAGAAATAAAAGAGGGAGGGTACAAAGGAGAAAGGAAGGGAAGGGAAGGGAAGGAAGGAAGGAAGGAAGGAAGGAAGGAAGGAAGGAAGGAAGGAAGGAAGGAAGGAAGGAAGGAAGGAAGGAAATCCCCTTGGCTTTCCATACTTTGTCGACTAGTGGGTTAGAAATTTCACCACTGCCTGTCTGGTCATCAGTGTTCATGCTGACTATGAGGAAGTAACAGGAAGATCTTCAAGCCTGAGAGGTACTAGAAAGAATGGAGCAGGACAATCTAAAGTCCCACCTCCACTCTTTAGTAATGAGGTGTCCTCTTTCAAAATGCTCCCATCTTCTATCTGGTGGAGAACCCAGATTTCAACTCTCACCTCACACAAATGAAGATGCTTCCAGAGTCCTCCCCAGCTGCAGGGCTGGCTTGCTAAGCAGATACAGCTGAGTATGTAATAGCCACTCTTGCAACAGAGTTTATAGAATTGCCTAAGATACAATCACGAACCACTCACATTTCCAAGAACAAGGAAAAGCTCAAGCTGAAATAAAAAAGACAACCAATAGATGGCAATACCAACATATTACAGATGTTGAATTACAGGTATGGCACTTGATATTTCTTATTTGGAAGATTTAATATAAATGTTGGTTTCTCAGTGAAACGGGACCACTCAATTAAAGGAGATCTAATAAATTAAATCTAATATGCTTATAAGATAGTCACAACATCAATAACCACAAAAAGGAGCTAATGGAAGCAATTAAGAACGAATGTTTAAAAAAGAAAATCAGCTTTTTAAAAAAACAAAACAAGAGGAAGTAAAATATCTATTTCACTTCATCTACATACCTTATTTTCAACTAAATTATATAGTATTCATTGCTCACACATACATATTTTTAACCCCCTTTACTCCTGCACATGCATCCCATAAACATCGTTAGCGCAATTATTTTAAGTATATACTTCAATGCTCACAGATTAGTATTATTCAAATACTGTCGAGAACAATTGTGGCTATAACTCATAGAGCCTACTGGAGAGGAAATATAGTCAATCAAAGTGGGACCTTAAGTAGCTTCCTGTCTCCTCTGAACCGCATTCTTTATTCAAAAGCTCTTATGTTCCCTTATACTCCTTTAAGAGGTCCTTTAAAAACAACCCCGAATTATCTGACTGAGTTTGACAGTCCTAAGATACCCTTTCACTGCAGTTACTTCTCTCTCTTCTTAAGTCATTTTTTTTTTATGAAGTCTTTATTTATGGGCCAATCCCATGACTCGGGGAGTTTCCTTCCCCTGATAGAGACTATAAATGTCCTTGTAAACCTTTCTGCTCTTAAAAGCTAGAAATGGTACTTTGACCCATTTGACGTCCTCCGCTGCATGGTCATCATCCTCTCCTCGTGGCTTTCATCTGCTGCTATTCTCTAAAGAGTAAAACAAATCTCAATGATTAATTTTTAGACTTAAACAAATGCAAATAATACAAAGTTACTAACTCCTTTTTCTGTAGATTTTTTGAAGGATATGGATCTCAGAGATAGGTAATATTAGGAGAGGAGGTTTCAATTTTATTAATAATATAAACAAAGGGAGGGAGTTGTTTTTCTCTTAAAGTCGGTTCTAATGTGATACTATGTTCGTGAAGAATTTTGTTTCATTTAAGAAAACAAAATCCTCTATCACACAAATAGAAAGATTACCCAAAGCACAGAAAATCAAACTTTATTTTACTAGACTACATAGAATTGAGATAAAACACACAGATTACGATTATTTCAACATTAGTAAATCATGAAAAGATACGGAGCAGAAAATTACTCAGAAGCAGCATGAAGATAACATTTATATTAGTGAGCAGATGTGGTACTTTAGAACAAATATCTATGGTATTCAGATAATAACTCTATAAAAGATCCTTAAAAAGATCCTGCTGTGTCTACTGCCCAATGGTAGTGTCATATTTACATACTCATTTACCTGTAAAGTTTAGAGGAAAAATGGGGGATGCTAATGCATCAGATTTGAGGATATTGCCTTTTTCCTTGTGCTTAGCAAAAAGTTTGTTATATATACATGATCACAAAACTCGGTGATAACATATACAAACAGCAAATCTTTTAAAGGAAAATATGAGTTATGGCTGAGCCTTATCTTTGTAAGTAAGCTCCAGAAATCTTAACATAGCATTACATTACTTATATCATATACTCATTTTATTATTATGGTTTGTTATACTTTTGAGTAATACAATGGAGAGAAAACCAAGAATTTCTTCCAGTTAATTCTTTTCTGATTGCTTGTGTCGCCACCACAAAACAGACCCATGAGAATAAGAATTCAGAGTATTATGAGGGCACCATCCAGAATACAGAATTTCTGCAGAGATGTCCAAGAGGTGACAGCTGTGTTAAGTTCTACTAATATCAAGATTGAGCTGGGAAGCAGTCCTCTTCTCTTAAGCTAACATCCAGAATCTATCATCTTATGTAAATCTCTATAATCACAGACAGTTACCGAGTCTGGCCTATACTTATGGGTCTTGAACAGTCACTTCAAGGACTTTTAAGAATTCTCTTCCCAAACAAAGGAGGAAAATTTATGGGAACGAAACAATTAAATGACATTAGGAAAAGTAGAACCACATAGAAATCTGTCTAGAATAACTTTCATATGTGACGTTATAGCATATTATACACACAACCGTAACTGGTGGCCTCTTTTTCTTTGTGCGAGTAGAGTTCCATGTCTTAGATGATTCAGCAACACATGAAAGTCATCTTGGCCCTTGCTAAGCAAATGCAATCTGAACTCAATTTTTAAGAAACCACAGATTTTTCCTTCAGGGAAGGAACTGTTTGTGGCGAGGTGGTTCATTTTGTAAGAAAATTATTCTCCAATGGAGCATTTTCACAGGCTAAACACAAAAATTATGACACTTTCCCTGCTTTCTAAATGTACCTAAATAGTTCAAATGCACTTTACAAAAAAAAATGAACCATTTATTGTTTCTTTTTACATAGTTTAAAGAACTATGAAGCCACGTGCAAAACTGGCTGCCAGCAACTGGCATCACTTGATAGATGAATTAGTAGATTCTAAGTCTTGCTGAATCCCTTTCTTTCACAGGGAAAATAATCCTACTTGAATTGTGCCAATTGTAAATTGACTACATAGCAGATCTGACTCCACCCTCCATTGGCCTGTTTTCTTGACACTGAAGATGAACCTTGCATATATTTTTCCTTCGACAAATGGTAAATTATTAAGTGCTCTGAGCAGATTGCTCTAGGGGATAATGCAGAGAGAAGAGGATTGCTTCCCATGTGCTTTTCTCTGCTTGCTGCTGCAGTGCACAGCATCTTATGCTGCAGAATGCTCTGCTATCCTACAGTGGTACACATCACTGCGCTTCTCAGAACTTCATCGCCTAAGGTACCTTCCTGGAGAATTTTACAAAGTAACATTTCCTCTTAACAGTTCCCAAGCAACATAGAAAGCAGCCTCCTAGCAGCTTCTACTGGCAGGGTGTCTTGAAGAACATCTCCACCCCACAGTAGATCATGGCCCTAATAAGCCACAACCATGATGCCCCAAAAAGGGGCAGATGGGATACCAGATTATTCTACCTTCAGCTGCTCTGCCTCAGGCCTTCAGATAATGACTATTCAGTCCATATATGATTCAGTATCACTCAGAGCTCTCTTCTCCACTGGTGTTCATTGCATGTAGATTATACTTAACGGTTTATACTACACTTTCTCTGTTAAATTATAACAGTTCCTTTCTACTGATTAGTCCTTGAATAGCTCACATCTTCAATCTACTATAATTCAGTAAATACAAATCTTAAAAGCTCTAGCTACAGAAACTATAAAATACTACTTTCACAAACTGTGGTCTCTTCTCCTGCAAGGTTAGAGTTGTGGAAACCAGGCTGGGTGGAATGGGAAGGAAAACGGGATGGAGAAAGGCTAACCAATAGATAGCACTTTAGAGTCATAGAGGATCAAGAAGCACCAATGTGATGTACAGCATCACATTGACATGGTTGCACTAAGCAGCACACTCCAGAAAGCTGAACAGAGGAAAAAGGAAGTCCTTACCAAGGACATTTGAGATGATACACATTTATGCTTATTTTAAAGCTAGGCCATACAATGGATATATGTGTCACAGAATTACATGTGATGTTTATATATATATATATGTATATATATATATGTATATATGTGTGTGTAAATAAATACAAAACACATTTTAAAAAAATTATATCTGATAAAAAGAAATTTAAACAAAAATATTGCCCCACAACTTTTAAGTAGACATCATTTTCAGTATCTGTTTCATTAATATATATAATATATAATAAATAATGATAAATATGCCATCTAATATAAATTATGAAACTAATAAGTTTATCTCATTTCAAGAGCAACTTCCCTTAGTGAAAGTGTTACTGAAATACTCACCCAAATGTAGATCAATAAAAATGCCAAGGTAGTTCCAAAGCTACAGAGAAACCCTGTCTTGAAAAATCAGAAATATAAATGAACGAATGAATGAATGAATGAATGAATGAATAAATAAATAAATAAATAATGCCAAGTTAAAGAAAGTCAACTTCTTCAGTTCTGGAGGTCAGATCCAGGGCTTTGTACATGCCTGTTGGTGCTTTACGCCTAGGCTACATCCTACCCCATCAACTAACTGTGTATCCTTAAGAAGTATGTTTCTCTTCTTATTGCAGTATGCAATTCCAAGCAGTTTCAAAGTTACTAGAGTGGAAACCCATTCACTATCATTTCAACCACAGATGTAGAAAAATCCAGATAATATATAAAGTTATTAAGGATCACTCTCACATATTTAAAATTAATGCTTTCTTTCAGATCATCTGCATATAAATGTATGTTCTTTCTCTTGTCCAGGTACAGAATCCATCCGAGATTTCAGAGCTTATTTTCATAACTTATCTTAGATTTATGACTGCTTAATTGCAAGCAAAAGACACATAGGTTGCCCATCCCAGGCACAAATGAAAATGTATTCAGAGCTCATCAAGTTGACAGGAGACCCGGAGAACTAGGCTCAGGATGGTCCTGAGGAGAGCAGGGGAGAGTAGGGGAGAGCCCCACTGCACATCCAGGAAGCAGGCACTCACTGCTGCACTACTCTGCTAAGGAACTGCCGGAGGTAATGGGCTATTGGGAGTGCTTCTCCAACTTAGTCCCTCCGCTCAAAATGCATCCTCTTCGGAGGATTATCCTAGGTTCTTTATCTCAGGTTATATGGCTAATCCTTCCTTAGAAGGAAGCACAGTACTGTCAATTCCCTGTCTCACGGAATAACCCACGAAGAAGACCTAATTTGTGTAATGGGTACATGTTTAAAAAGAACATGCAACTTCTCACTAAAGACACAAAAGACAGAGTAATATTCCTTTGAGTTCACATAATAGACTACGATTAACACCATCCCTGCATACCAAAAGTATCAGGTACAGCAGATATGCAAGTTGATGCGCCACTCTCTACTAAAAAGCATCCTCTCCTCTCCAGGGACTAGGTCCTGCTGGTTACTTTCGCTTCCTTTTACTCACTTTACATTCTTAAAAACATTTTCAGATGATTTTGAGCACTCACTGTCTGAGACATTGGGCTTTATTTATGTGGTTTGTGCAAATAATTACAAACTTAATGGCTTCAAAGAACAGTATTTTTCTTTCTCTCATGGTTCTGAAGGGCAGAAGTTTATCATCAGCTTCATTGAACTGAAATCAAATTGATAGACAGGAAGGATGCTTCTTCCACAGCTTCAGGGGAAAATCTGTTCTTTGTCTCATGAGCTTTGGGTAGTTGCTAGCACTCTTTTGTTGTGGCGACCCCACTCTAATCTTTGTATCCATGCTCACATGGCATTTCTTTTTCCTGATTTCTTTCAAACTATTGCAAATGTTCCCCCAACTTGTCCTGTAAGGACATTAGTGATTTCATACCTAACCTACACTTAGGAAATGCAGGATAATACCTAATAGCACTTAGTAAAGGAAAATGATCATTTTCATTGAGAAGTAGATTTTCTATATCTCAGTAGCCAGAATCTGGCATGTTTGAGCGATCATCTAGAGCCAAGAACACTGAGCATCACCCAGAAAGCTTGGGCCATTTTTGAGACATGAAAAGCTTCATAAATATTTGCCTTATCTCTGCTGATGGAAGAGAACTATGTTCTAGTCCTACTAATTATAGATTTACCCATCTGATTAGTGTTTGTCCATGGAAAAGTTGGAGTGAATTATGAAAATTCACGGTTTTATTTGTGCAGGTCTAGTTGTTCATGGAATATCAGATTTTCTGTGGTGTTTGTTACTGTTGGGTTTTATCTTCATCATCTCTTGGATACATTCATCATTAAATTTTCCTTGCACAAGATAGGATGAATAATCCAGCAATAGCTGTCGGCGTTCTGGAGATGGAGGGAACCTGGTCACTGCTGAGTCTAATACAGAAGTTCTGGATGTTCTCTTGAAAGTCACTGGTATTAAAGCTACATTAGAAGAAATTGGTGTCTAAAACCAGTGAGGGATTCCAGCAATAGACACAGTCACTCAGAAAAAAAAAAAAAAAAAAAAAAAAAAAGATAAAAGATGACAGCAGACACACACGTTGATTTTCCTTCGGCTACTGCTACTTTACATCTAACACACACAATAACTATTGAGGGCTTATTTTCCTCTCAACTAACCCTATCTAGAAGCTCCCTTAAAGACATGCCCAGCCGGGCGGTGGTGGCACATGCCTTTAATCCCAGCACTCGGGAGGCAGAGGCAGGCGGATCTCTGTGAGTTCGAGGCCAGCCTGGTCTACAAGAGCTAGTTCCAGGACAGGCACCAAAAACTTCAGAGAAACCCTGTCTCGAAAAATCCAAAAAAAAGAAAAAAAAAAAAAAAAACATGCCCATACGGTGTGTGTTCTAGGTATTCCAGATTGCTAATTAAGACCAACAATTAAAGGGAGGATATTTTTTTCCTCATGGTTTTAGAAGGTTCAATCCATGATCACTTTCTGGGGCAGAAAATTATAGCATATATATTTGTGGCTTATGGCAGAGGGAGTTCATTTCATGTGGGATTGGGAGTAGAAAAGATGGTAATCAATACTCAGCTAGCTTTTGTACTTTCCCTCTTAAATTCTCTCAGAGTCCCCATCTGATGGGGTGGTACCATCCACACTTAGGTTGGCTTTTCCCATCTCAGTTAAATGTCTTGGGAAATACCTGTACAGACATACTCAGAGGTTTACCTTGCCAGTCTCCCAGGTGATTATCAAAACAGTGAAGATAGCAGTAAAGTTCAGTCATCACAGCACACTTATTTATTCTCTTAACTGGCTGTCCATCACAACTTTTCCAAGTGACTTTTCCTTGTTCTTAATTTAGTCACAGATTCTCTTCTGCTAATTTTGTGACCTTTAGTTTGTGTAAAAAAAAAATCACAGAGTCTAGAACTTGTGTCCTTTTCTACAGACAATTTTCAGTTTGGAAAGCTTCTCAGCTAGGAGCACTTAAATAATCATCAGGAATTGACAGGGAAAAAAATAGGGCTTTGGCTTTGTGGCTCATATATTTCTCTTAACTCTTACTCATAAAGCTGTACTGGTCCAATTCCAGGGAAGAGTGTTTTGAGTGGTTCTCAGCATGGGGGTACTGAACTGCATTTTGTTTTCCCGATTCACCCTAAAGCTGTGTCTGAACTTACTCCTTAAGAATTTGAAGATGCGGGGAAGCAAAAGCAGCCCCAGTGCTGAGATTATGTGTCTGGAGCTCCATTTCTTCCTGCCTTTCAGCAGAAAGAGTGGATTAAGCCACAGACATTTGTTGCTCGATTGTGGAGGATAACAGGACAAGATCATGGTATCACTGGAGTTGGTGATGTCTGAAGTCCTTCTTCTTGGACTGGAGATAACTGCATCACTCAGCACTGCTGCATGGTATTCCTCCTCTACACCCCTGAACCCAAACTTCCTCCTCTAGCAGTCTTGCTACTCAGTGCTGCATTAGAGCCATCCAATAACAAAATTTTCTCTTTAAAGATTCTACTTACATATATTGAAGTACTGCAGGCCAAATCTCCAACATAAATATCAGAGGTAGTATAATTCAACCAACTTGGAACAATGAACTTAGCTCTGAGTGGAATAAAGATAGTAACAACAGACATGCTAACATGGACAGAGGAAGCAGCCCAGGAGTTCCCAGTTCTGCACAAAAGACTACTATCAACTAATGAAGGCTGACAGCAGGGGAAATAGTCTTCTCCATGGACGAGCACTCCAATTGGTTATCAAATACCAAATGGTCTGTTCTGTAAATATACACAAAGTAACATTATACAGACTGAGAAGTTTGTATTTATGTATTTAGGAACATGTGTTCATGGGGGCCACATACATGTGCACACAGAGAGCATGCATGCACTTTCTGGTATATATGCGTATATGTGTGCACATGTACATATGTGTATGTGTCTCTGTATGCATGTAACAACAATTAAGGGGGGAAAAGAAGCCAAGCATGAATCTGAAAGAAAAAGAGTAGTGATGTGTGTGTTTTTAGGATGAAAAAGGATGGGGAAATGATACTTTATTATAAGCTCTAAAAGTAAGAGAAATATTTCTAAAAAATAGATACTGTTCTTTTAATTTACTGGAGGCCATCAGGATTTGGAATGAAATACAGAGCATCTTGAGGAAATGGCTCTTCAAGTTACTATCCACAGTGATGCAGTAAAGAGACAACATTCCTAGGAAATATGAGGCTTACTGCACCCTCTCAGCAGCCACACTTCCTGTCTTTCTCAACACAGTCATGCTAAACATCTCCTTACATTTAGTAAGATGTCTCAGTATGTTTTAACTAACAACTTTTAGTTACCATTACCTCAATTTAACTTTTAGTTAACATGGAAAAAGCACAAAATGAAAAAGGCTTTTACTTCTCTAATGAGCTTTTGTAAGGAAGGAAAAACACTTCCACCACAAGAACTTCAAGCACCCACTAAAGATTAAGGCATAGACAGAGAGCTTGAACTTTCTGGCTCTGGACTCCTGACTTCTCACAAGCACTAAATTACCCAAAACATAGATCTCCCAATACACTCACTTCATATCTCTAGTACAAAAAGAAGCTAATTGCTTAATTTACTCAACATTTACTGTATGCTTTTGCTGAGTTGAAAACAAGCGTATTTCTGTCCACAAAAATTCACATTAATGCACCATCAAAGGATGTATAATCCAGTCATGGGAATGCTAAGACACTGAAATGTTTGGTTGAGTGTTGGAAGTCATCCTTGTCCAGAGACCACTGTGAGAACAACAATGTGAGAGTAGGTGCTGTACTGCCAAAAGAAATCAAACAGGCTTCTGAAACATTTGATTTTTAATTTTACATCTAACTGAACTAGAAGTGGTGGGATTGCATCATGGTCAATCATTTTTAGTGCAGACAGTTGAAAAGAAAGGCCCCCAAATGGAAAACATTCTGACAGCAATATAGAGTTTACCATAGTAAGAATGGCAGGTACAATGTCTAAGATACGTGGACACAAAAAGATCACAGAAAATTATTAACTCTTTTGACCATCTTCTTCCATTCCCTATGAAACAACGTTGTATAACTCTCAAGAAGAAACGAACAAACACTGCCACTCAATATATACCTTTTGATAAGAAATATAAATTAAATAAGTATACAAAGAATTAAAATGTTCCTATGCTTAATAACATAAAAAACAAAACTACTTTGGAGAATAAAAGCACAGACATTTGAGCAAATATATGAATTCTCCCAATTTGACTTTAATTTTTCAATTCTCAAAAGCAGTATTATAACACCACCTACTGGGAATTTAGAAGACAACAGGGAACGTATTTCAGAATAACTATCCTTTCCTCAAGCTAGAAGCATTTTAACAGTCGTTAGAGGCAAATTTAAGCAATGACTAACATACATACTGACAATGATACAGAGAAATTTGGCAAAATGATCAATTTTTATTTTAGTCAAGCCTCTAGTTAACCATTTCCTTTCCTACTTTGGTTACTCTCATGTAGAATTGATCATTGCTATATGAATTTAAAAAGTCTAAATTAATAAAAACAAAATGATAATTGGGTTCTTTATTAAATAAAGTGTTCATTTGCTGATTTATACAATGTGAGAAAATTGCTTCTATGGTGAATTTCATTCTGTGTCAATACACAAGAGGAAATTAATCATAAAACCATTCCAGGGTAAACATGTTATGTAGCCCAGGCTACCCTCAAAGAAGAGGCTAGCTCAATGAGCGCCTATAGAAGAAGAGAGGAAGGCTAGAATTGAGTATGGAAAGATGGTAAGCTGTGACGGTAAAGGCCGTGTGAGCATAGCAGAGAACTCTCCAGCATATTGTTCCTTCCTGTATTGAGCAAATTGGCCTGATCTTTGTTATCCATGTCCCCTGGGATGCAGCAAATGAATGACCATAGGAGGTGTGCATGCTATGCTAGAGTGACCCTCTGTAACCAAATCAGGCTTGAAACAGTTTAGCTATGAGTACTCTGGTTGCTGAGTCTGGACAATGCTTCTCCAAATCCAATTCAATTTGGGATTAGGAGAGGACCTGAAGTTTAGGCTGTATTTCTGTAAGAACCATTAGTCTGATAAACACTGATTCTGCTGTCGTATTCTTTCTATGGATTTCTCTTCTCCGTGGTATCTTCATCACAGTTGAGAGCTACATACATCTTATACATGAGCATCTGCATGGATTATGTATACCAGTTTTCATACATGTTTACATTTACCTGTTGGTTATGACTTATCTTTTTAAAAAATCAACGAAAATACCATGTCTCTCAGTAATAAACCTTCCTCATTTTTTTTATTACCAACCTTCCTTAATGTTTGTCCCACCAAGTATCTAAACTCTCCATGTCCAGGTTTCCACTATCCCTACCAACCAAGAGCCACATCATTTTGGTAAGAGTTCTCACCTGCAATGGCTATGTCATGTCTGGAACACCAATTATAGCCTTAAGTCTGCATCTCCAGTTACTCAGTTGATGGCTCGTAAGTCATTCCCTCCATGTGGGACAAACCAGGAATAAGGAGAGGGTCACCTTTACTATCTTCCCTGAAAAGAGTTTCTCCCTCTTGGCTAGTCAATATTACCTTTACATGGACTTTTGACTTTCTGTTTTTGTTTTATGTGTCCTTATATCCAATTTACAGAAGAGAAATATGATACATGAAGCTAGCAAAAATATGGGTTGATACTTAAGAAAAAAATTTAAAATTACAGAAAGATGATAAAACCAATTGATATCATCACCTTTTCCTGAAATATCTGGTCATCTTTTTCCACCTTCTATTTTAAATTTAGTTTAACCTTCTGTGAGGGACTACTTGTAATTTGGCTTTAACTTGGGTTTTGGAACATTTAATACATAACATTATACTGGGTACAATTTTGTCTGGCTTCACTCATTTGTGATTTATTCCCCCTTGGAATATGTGGCTCCCATATGCATGCTTCCCCTGCTGCATCGTATCCACTGTATGCATATGGTGTAATAGTGACAGTTCACTGCTGACAGATTTAACTTCTGTCCAGGTCTGAATATTGTCTCTAAGAATGTCTTGCATAGATAAACTGCAGCATGCGTGTGTGCTCCCAAACACATCCAATATGTTCAGAAGAATGCATGAGAACTGCTGAGTAATGAACTAGCACCTTTAGATACCTTGATAAACAATGCAAGAAACTCTTGCATAGTGGTTGCACTAGCTTAGACATTTATCTGCACAAGGTGAGTTTTCCCAGCACTGCATCATTCGCCAGCACTTGGCAGCGACAAAGCCTGATTGTTGGCACTTTTAGCATATTTATTTTATTTCCCTACAGTTTAAATGAATTTTCCTGGCTGCTAATCATGTTGGCTATCTTCCTAAAATTACCGCCATTGGTGTATTTTTATTTTTGTGTAACAATGCCTGTTACAGTCTATTATTATTATTATTATTATTATTATCCTAACTGCAGTTTCCCTTCACTCCTCTCCCCACACCTCCCTTTTGCCCCCTCCATCCACCTCTGCTCCTCTGTTTCTCTCCAGAAGAGGGTGGGCCTCCCATGATTATCAAGGGACATGGCATTTCAAGATACAGTAAGACTAGGCACCTCCCTTTGTACTGGGGCTGGAGTAGGCAGCCCAGTAAGAGAAATATGGTATGTACTCATTTATAAGTGGCTGTATAGTAATAGATAACCATGCTACGATCTACAGACTCAGAGAAACTAAGAGAAAAGAAGGCTCAAGAGGGTGTTGGGGGGCATGAATCTCCCTGGGAAGAGGAAATAGAATAGATATCAAGGGTGGACAGGTGAAGTGGGGGGTGGAGGATGGAAACAGGAGGGATCACGTTGGGGGAAGATGGAGGTAATGTGTATTGGGAGAGACTCTTAGAATTTGAGTGTGTGTGTGTGTGTGTGTGTGTGGCATCTTGGGGACAATCTAGAAATCTAGTGCAATGGAAATTCCCAGTAATCTAAAAGGGTACCCCTAGCTAAGACTTCTAGCAATGAGGAATATGGAGCCTGATTTGGCCATCTCCTGTAACCAGGCAAGAATTCCAGTGGAGGGATTGGGACACCAAACCAGCCACACAGCCTTTGACTTACAATTTTGTCTTACCTACTTGACATGCTGGGGTAAAGGTGGCACAGATATTGAGTGGCCAACCAATGACTGGTTCAGTTTGAGACCCATCCATGGGGAGTCTACCCCTGACACTGCCAGCAGGGCAAGGATCCTGTGGCTAGATAGCCCAGAGACATAGAATAGAACCAAACAAGGCTGTAAAAAAGTCAATGTAATGATTCCTAATGATACTCTGCCATACTCCTAGACTGGTGCCTAGCCCAACTGTTGTCAGAAAGGCTCCATCCAGCAACTGAAGAAGACAGATGCAGAGACAGTCCAACATTAGGCAGAGTTCAGGAAAACCTACAGAAAAGGGGAAGGATTGGAGAACAAAGAGTGGTATGTGTCCGTTTTTAGCTCCCTTGGTACATATATCCCTTGATATATATTTGTGGTTCTTGCTGCAAGGCTCCTTTTATTTACACAGTGAATGGTTCAACATTGAAAGAGTGCAGGGGGGCTGGAGAGATGGCTCAGAGGTTAAGAGCATTGCCTGCTCTTCCAAAGGTCCTGAGTTCAATTCCCAGCAACCACATAGTGGCTCACAACCATCTGTAATGGAGTCTGGTGCCCTCTTATGGCCTTGAGGCAAACACACAGACAGAATATTGTATACATAATAAATAAATAAATTAATAAATATAAAAAAAAAAAAGAAAGAAAGAGTGCAGGGAAGCACAGAATGTAAAGGCTGCCAGAAGCATGGTCAGAGCAGGTATGGGAGAACCATAGGCCCAGCAAAGGCTTACTGGGTAAAATTCACCTGGTTAACCAAAAGTTTAAAGGTTCCAAAATGTTACCCTTAAGACATTTTGTAAGAAAGTATCTCAAATTTCATAAAATTATATGACCATCATGAAAAATGATTTTCAATTTTTTTTAAAATAAGCAACCTGTTAGTTCTTGCTTGTCCCATTTATTCAGCGAATGTTCCATGTTGCTCCGGAAAGGCAGAAACAATAATTTTCAGAACTATTATAAGGACAGGAACAGTTATAAATGAGTACTGTATTTTCATAGTATCTCAGCCTTTGATTTGAGTACACCAACCTCTAAAAGAATAGGTAGGCAAATAGCTACTGCCCACTTAAAATCAGTTCTCTGTGTTAACATTAATGCCTCATGTTTCTAGATGAATGTTTCGGCAAGTCTTCATTTCACTTCTAAGAAGATAAATAACAATAGGCCTAAACTGTGTCGCTCCCCAACCAAATTTTATATGAAGTTAATAACTTTTGAGTATGAAAAAGCTTCTGAATCCAAAAATGTATCTATGCCAGAAACACATTCTTTCTTTTTATTTTTTATTTTACTTTTGAGAAGCCAGAATCACATTACCGCTTGTGCAGGAAGACTCACCTAAAGGACAGTGAAAGCACCTTGAGAAATTTGCCATGGACCCCAAGACACTGACAGAAAACAAAACAAAATAAAAGTTTTTGGCTAGGCACTGCCATTAGACAAGTTCCTGACCTTATCTGTGCACCCCATGTCCTGTCACCACAGGCTATAACTGCCACCACAGGTCTGGCAGAGCTTTTATTTGAAGAAAGATTAAATCTTATAAAAGTCACCTACAAAATAAAACAGAAAACTCCAAAGGAAAACAACTATTAAGGGAGAATATGCTGTGAGCGATGTCTGAACTATTAGACATGAAAATGTGTAGGCATATTTTAAACCAATGTTAAGATATAGAAAAATAGTAATTAGTGATAGTACCTGCACAGACAAGAAGACAAGTAGAACTGATGTGTTTATAAATACTAAATATAAAATTACTTTATCAATTGTACTACGACAATTAACATTGGGAGGAGAAGCTTAATGGAATTTGTCAAATGATTTAAAGATACAAAATAAAATTATAAAATATCAAGGGATGTACTTTTATAATTTTGTGCAGGGAAAAGTCATTCTCAATATTATTCCAAAAGCAAGAACTATGAAAGAGCTCAACAGATTTGATTACAGAAAAAGGAAAGCAAATATAAAGAACAATAATGAAGCTTGATGTGACTGTTGGAGACTGCTTGCAATGTAGAATAAGGGATTAGTTATTCCTAAAATGTGCTTCTGCAAATAAACATGAACCACTAAAAGAAAAATTATTAACATATTCAAATACTACCACTAAACATGAAAATTTTTGTGCAGTATTGGAAAGTATTAAATACCAACAGTGTTCTGCATTACTTAATGTCTGAAAGAAATAGTCCCAGTGGTGTTGTGGGTAACAGTGTAAAATGGAACAGGAACACTGGTGCACCGTATACTTTGTAATCTAGTCACAAGTCACACATTTAGAAACCAGTAAGACAAATGCATAAAATTCAGATGCACATAGCAGCCTGCATTATACATTCATAATTATGGCAACATGTATATAATCTGTATAACCAAACACAGTACAGCAAGTAAGAAACAGATTTTACAGGTATTTCTTTGGAAATAAATCTATTATCTATTAGAAAATTTTCATGGTGTCATGCTGAAGTAGGTAAGCAGTTTGGAAACTGATGGAGACAGATTCTCAGAGGCAGCTGGAGTTCTGGACTTTTTAAAAATCCTGCTCAAGCTGCTAAAACCAGCCAGGTTATAGCTGACCCAAAAAGCTGAAGAGTAAATTGACAATAACAAATGTACCTGAATACTTTTTCCTGTGTAAAGCAACCTTCCTGAATGTGGGACCATAGAACAGCCTTGGCTGATGCCAAGGGGAAGACTACTACGAATACAATGTGGTTGTCTCCCCCATCCCCTGCTTGGTCTGAGAAGACCGAGTCAGCTTTGCTGTCCCAGGCATAGGTCATTCTGGGCAGAAGGCAGCTCTCGAGCTGTACTCTGTCAGAACCACAACCAGTCTGACAACCAAGAAGCTGATTCCAGGCTCTTGCCCTGCTCTGCCAGCCCCTCTGTACTTGTAAGGTCTATTTTATTGACTTACTTTTATTGATAGCTTATTATTAACCTCCACACTGGTTCCCATTTTGTTCTTAGTCTGGGAAAATGCTCTAGACATCCCTAACCCTAAGTCAGCTCACCCTAGCATGAATCTAAGTAAGAATTCTTTGAAAACATTTTCTAAGAATTGTTTAAGATAGAAATCTGAGACTTTCTAGTAAGAATTCCTTAGAACAGCTGTGTATAACACACGTGTTTACACTTACACAGGAAGATGTCAAGTTTGAATAGACAGACACTGAGTGATTACTTTTGCTTCAGATCTTAGTTTAGTTCTATACTCAGCAAAAGACTTCATGGAACATGTTGGCACTGGATACATGGATGGAGCGGATGGAAGTGTGAATGGGCTTCGATTCCTGAGTGTGTGCATAGTATCCCACCGTGGATCCAGACAAAAACTGTATACCTACAAATGCAGTGCAATGTGTGCACACACACACCATGTAAAGCTATATAAAGTTTCATTTTACAGAAAAAAGTTTTCAACCACCACCAGTATACTTTATGCCCCACAGGTAATACACAAGTCCCTGAATACATGCAGTTTATGAGTAACTATTTGTATAAAAAGGGAACTAGTGTATAGCTCTTTACCTACTGTATCTTAGCTGCAGCTCTACCTTACTGCTTTCAGCTCTGGATGCTGGGGCTGGGCCTCTAAACTTCATGTCCTCAACAACTTTCAATGCTGCTGTTATGCTAGGCCTTGCCAATAAGTGCTACAGGGAAATTTAAAGGTGGGAAAAATAGTTATTTCCTTCTCTTCTTTGCTGATTCTATCAGCGTTGAACTAGCAACATAGTTGACTGTAGTTTTGAACAACTTTCAGGTTGCCAGAACTACCCAGAAGATGTATCCTACAGAATTATCATAATCAGTTCCTGTTGTGAGTTTTCCAGTAGGGTTGAACATCAATGTCAAGTTGGCTTGTGGAACCTCTGTGGTATTGAAAACATTGGTACTTCTGCTTTCACTTCACTACTCTTAGGTCTATGAGACATATCCTGAATTTATTTCTCTACGTTACCGTCCCAAGTCACTGTACTTAAAGCTCCTCCGTATCTACTGTGACATTCCTTAATCATGCGACTAGATGTGCTATCTTGAGTAGACAGTAAACTTGTTTATGACAGAATACGGGATAGAAATCAATACCGAAACCTAATGTGTTCTCATGGCATCACCGAATATGCTTGACAAAGGGATAGTAATCAATAAGAGACATCCATATCAGTAAGAGCTGGGGCAGCATCATTCAGATGAGACCCTTGTAAAAGTGATGTAGTAGCCAGAGACTACTGAGCATCTGAAATATGGCCACTGTGACTCAAACATGCTATAGATGCAGTGACATGAAGGCTGGAGAAGATACAGAAGTGAACCCGTCTCTATTAGGTGGCCAGGTGTTTTAGCATGTGCTTGTGCTAGAAAACAGTATCATCTTTCTCTAGTTCAGTCCTGTGGTAGAAAGCAGACACACAAAACAAGCCCCACAGGAAGATCACTGTGCCAGCAGGTGGCAGATGGCTTACAGGAGCAAGGACAATGCCAAGAGGCTACTTTTCAGCAAATCCAATAGTCCAAATGCAGAGCTGAGAGGCTTAATGGGCTACAGCAGTGGGGAAGTATTCAAAAGCTGCCTTGTACCTGGCCTCAGTGGAGGCTGGAAAAATTGTTTTAAAAGTTCTGCATTTCTACATGTCTATCATTCACCAAGGCATATAAGGAAATCAGATGCATGGAATAAGGGAGAGTTTAGTTTGTATGTGCAATGGTTAATGTACCTTGAAATATCCAGAAATGTCTACAGCTTTACCACCACGAACATGCCTGAACTTGTCTGAAATATGCAGATCCAACAAGATATTCAGACAATAGAAATACATACCACTCAAAAACTAACAAATTGTCAGTCAGAAAAATACCAACGTGTTCATTATAACAGATATAGGTAGGAAAAGAGTAAACTGAAGAGGTAAGTTTTAGGAAGACACAGACCTTAGAAATCAGGACAACAGTAATCAACACTACCAGACTGAAAAAAAAAATCTGATGGGGGCAATGAATTAAGGACAGAGAAACCTTTACCTGGAGCTTCAACTTCAGGTGGAACACGTGACAAAACGGGCTTGCTTTCCATCTAGAGAAAACTAAACATCCTCAAGCCCTGTTGTCCCACTGAATGGCAGTAATACAGAACCCTAACTAGTTCACACTCCTTCATTAACTAGTCTCTCAAGGGAGGACTGAAATAAATAACAATTAGAAGAGCAACTATCTAATCCCGTGTATTAAGACAAGGTGTTTTAAGAATATAAAGAGAAAAGCTGCGACCGGAGGATTCAGGAGTTCAAAGACATCCTGGGCTATATAAAGTATTAAGCCTGTTAAATAGGAAAGCTTGCTTGCAAATTATAGAACAGAACTTAAATAGTAACAAAAAGTGCCTCATGTGTTTTAGATGTACATATTAACATTACTAGAGTAACTGTAGATAAAGAAAATAACAACATACTAAAGATAAACCTAAAGACTGGAGACTGATATGGGGTTAAAAAAAGTGGGCCTTTTGCATTGCTTCTGCAGAAGGGCAAGCATAATAGGCGTTATTAAAACAAAGTTGTAAGTTTATCTATATACTTGGTTCTGGTTTGATTTCTATCATTTTCAGAATGCTGAGTTTCCCCAAATGTCCTCCCCACATCCTGGTAAGCTAACTGTAAATTTACCCATAGGGAGGTATGGAGTTTAAGGGAGAGCAAAACTCCTCCAATTTTGTTGGGAAGGAAAAGGAACAGTTTTAGTCCGTATCACAGGAGCTGATTGAGTAAGAGACAGAACACAATAATGATGGTCTGAAGTCTTCACTGGGAATAGCCCAACTGGGATATTTAATTCCCAGCACCCACATGGCAGCTCACAACTGTTTTTAATTCCAGTTTCAGGGGATTTGACACCCTGACAATACATACATTCAGGTAGAACAGCAATGTACAATGTACATAAAATAAAAATAAATAATTAAAAAAAAAAACCATTGACACCAGAAGATGTCTCTGTGTGTATTCCACTGCCGATAATGCCTCAATCAGGACTCATTATTTTGAGACACTTTCCCCTATGTAACATGAGGTGACATCAAACATCAGACTCTCCTATTTCTGTCTCCTGAGTGTGTGTGTGCAGGGAGAGCACCCTTCCTAGCTGAGGCTCATTTCTATTATTTTATCATCAGTATTTTTTAACTTAGTTTTTTTATTATCCATCACCCTAAAGCTAACATGAAAGGGATCCCAACTGGCTTGTGGAAAGTATGGGAAGGTATTTGCAAAATAGGTGGCTACTGAAATTTTTTTTATTTTTTTATTTTTCCATTCAAAAAATTTACACTTCCTCCCCTCCTCCCATTCCCCCCCCGCTCCCCCACTCACCCTCCTCCCCCCCCTCCCTCCTTAAGAGAGGGCAGGGTATCCTGTCCTGTTTAATGCCCAACTTGGGTCTTCCTTTTGTGTTATGTCTTTAATTTACTCTTTTCTCATATATTGCATCCCAATCAATTTCCAATGACCCCTCACCTCATCAATACACAAAAGCAAAAGTTACCACACATATCTGTGCTGGTATTATCCAAACATGGATAAAAACCCTTATCTGCTGGGGGTAGAGTGAGAAATTGGGAAGGAGCAAGAAAAATATAAGAACATAAAAATATTCCCCTTACTGGAAGCCTATCAAAGGCATGATATGAGATGAAACTAATAAAATGCACTCACATCTATCAGCACATGTGGTTTCCATTCATCCAAAACAAAACAAACCATTTTCAATGAAAACTCTGAACCTCTGAGTGCCAGATTAGCATTTTCTGACTTACACTGGTACAATTTATTCCTAAAATGAATGGTAAGTAGCAAGAATATAAAGCATAGGCTAAAAGAAAACACTAACAACCTACCCTAACTTCAAGAAAGGAAGAAAACCCAATTGCTTCACCCTATGAAATGAAACATGGCCCACCAAACCCTATGCCAAAGCTCCAGCCTTCAGTGTGTGTACATTTGGAAACAGCCTCGAGGAGGTGAATAAAGATGCATGAGGCCACGAGGGTTGTTCTGCGCCCAGCGTGAGTGTGGTCCTTACTCCAGAGAACCTGGAGGCATGTGTGCAAGGAAAAGGCCATACTGGGGCAGAGAATCTGAACATTGCTAATAAAGAGACAGTATCCCACAAAAAGCAACTTGCCAGCTCCTTGTATATTACATAGTATACTTCTGCAGTGCTGTATTTCACAGCACCAGAAAACCTATATACATACTGTGGAAGAAGCTGAATCGGGGCCACAGCCAAGGACATTTAATTTACCTAAGACTCTAAAGGAAAACGAAAAATAAAACTCAAGAATAATGAATCATCCCTGAAGCAACCTCTTCTTAGTTTGGAGAACATAGAGTAGAACCTGGAAGCAAGTCAACATATTTGAATAAAAAACAAATACTGGAGAACCAAATATAGGAAAAAATCATATTGTTCCCAGTAATATGTAAAATAAAACGGCAAAAAAATCCACCACTTCTTTGAAACTGCTGGAAAGAATATAGGAGGATTTCAATCAAGAATCAGAAAAGGGTGGAAATCTACTGAGTATTAAGATATACAAAATATTGCCAAGAACCTTATGGCATGGGATGGCTCTCCAACTTCAACACTCTCTGAAGGTATGACTGGAAAGTTTTGAATCGTAGTTAGGAGTTGGAGGTCAGAAATTTTCAGTCTTAACATAATCCCAAACAGGCTAAACAGCGCTTTGGAGCCGATATCTTGAAAACTAGTACCCTTAAATACAGTATATTCTAACTTGGAATTTAAAGAATGAGATATTCCCAGAATATTAGAATCACTCATAGCTACTGGTCTTCATAAACCACGTGTATATAAGAAGTCTTAGTTCTTTCTTAACTGACTTCTATCCCGAGTATTTCAAAATGTATGAGGAGAATATTATGGTAACTACAATGACAAGGACTGAATGTTGACCTTACTGTGGACAACAGTTCTACAAGGTCACAAGCTCCAAGTTATACTTAATTCAGCAAACAACATAAAGAAATTCCAGTGGTCTAAACCATGAGAATAGATTAAATGCCCTTAGGAAAGCAAGTTGATTGTCCATGTATGGATAAAGTTCATTTATATTACTAAGTTATTTCAGATTCAGTCCTAGAAATGAAAAGAACATTGTTTTTTTTAAAATGATATTTTATTTAATATATTTTTTAGTGCAAGCATGTCTGTGTGTTTTCAGAGTACAACTTGTGGGAGTCAGAGCTCTCCTTCCACCACGTGAGTCCTAGGGATGGAACGGAGATTGTCAGGCTTGGCGGCAAATTCCTTTACCCACTGAGCTGTCTCACTGGCCCATGAACTCTTTCCTAAGTACAAACTTAATATAACACTACTTACCATAGGCATAAGAACCACACAATCCCCTGGATGTGCTTCTGAGAGAATAATTTCCACATGGTATTTGACTACTCTGTGCTTAGCAGGCAACTATGTACATCAATATAAAGAAGTTCACTATTTTGTTAAGATATCATAAAATGTGAGATAACTAGCAAAACGTAAAGTTTCCAGACTTTTAAAAAGACAAAGACCAGTGTAGAAGTCTGCCCAGTAAAGAACGCTAAACCCAAACACACTTTGATGCCCACATATGCAACAGCTAATTTTACACAGGTCTGGTCCCAATGCCTCCTCATGGTTGTCTCACTACCCAGCATCCCCTTCAAAAAATCACCAGGGTTGTTTAGCTTCCTCTGGTACAGCGTTTATCAACCTGTAGGTCTCAGCCCCTCTGGGGTCACATATCAGATATTTACATTATGAATCATAACAGTAGCAAAATTACAGCTATGAAGTCGCAATGAAATAACTTTATGGTTGGGGGTCAGCACAACACGAGGAACTATATTAAAGGGGTGCAGCATTAGGAAGGTTGAGAACCACTGCTCTATTGGATCTCTTGTGAGAGGCACTTGTAGAAAGTATTGGTTTGGTGACAACGCTAAAACACACACACAGCATATTGATACATTTTACTAAGCTAACAAAGTATCAATTATAAAGAATTTTTATAAATTCAAAAATATATGGGTGGTAACAGCATTACCTTTAAAGCATTAATCTAGACTTCCATTCACAATATCACTTCATTAATCTTGAAACAGTAGTTCCATCTATAAAATATTCTACAGCTTTTACCTTTTGTGAAAAAAAACGGAGGAAATAAAAAGGTAGGATTCTTAGAATTCCTCACTGAACAGTATCAATTTCATTCACAGCATTGATTAGTAAAGGACATTTTCATTTAAAGTAGTATATAATTTACAAAAATAGAATAATTATATAATGAAAAACATTGCCCTCCATTATGAAGAATAAATGTATGTGCATGTATGTGTGTATATGTGCACATTTTCTTTTTAAATTTCACAATAGCCCTTATTCAAGTACTTTTTTCAGGTTTCTCTTGAAATAGTCATCTTGTTATATTATTTACACACATAAAGGAGCAAACGTTTAATCTAAGAAAAGGTTAAAAGTTTCAGTGCAGCTAGACTTAAAACCCAGTCACTCACTTCAGTGACTGAATACAACATATTTAGGTCTAAGAAGTCAGTTCATATAGACACACTGAAGTGCTAAGTACTAAGTACAATTCCAATATGGTACCATTATAGTAAATAAAAGGGCTATTGTTTTATGCATCACCCAATGTCAACCCTATAACTAAATTCATTTATATATCTAAAATACACACCAATATACATATACCTGCTTACAAACACATAGGTAGCCATAAATAAAACTTTATTCTTTGATTTCATTTACAAGCTACCAAATATTATATATCATACACAGTGTTGAACACTTTAATGGTTTAGTCTTGGAAATTCCAGACTAAATGGAAAGCTGTTGATAAGGAAAACGAAGAGGCAATACTGCAATAGAAGGCGGCAAAAACATAGTTTTACCACAAGAAATTAATTGATTTGTAATTATATATCGGTTCCAGATAAAACAAAGTCTGAATGCCATGCGATTCTCGGCTTTATTGTTTGCAGTCTGGTTAAGGTCGGCATAGTCGTTTTGTCTTTTGCAGTTATTAAAATAAAAAGTTAAAAACTCTAGCAGCAGCAAGCAAGTCCTGTGACAGGAAGATGGGGTAAGAAAAGAGTTTCTATAGTGTGTGAGAACTCTGTGCAGTTTATCTTCCATCAGCAGGAGTACGACTGAGGGACAACATGATTCGGGCGAATCTCTCACAGAGTTCATGCGCGGAATAGGAAGGTAACTTTGGAGGCTCATGGAAACTTTTAATCTCGGTAGAACAATCAAGCAGTTTTGGCAGAAAATCCGTCAGCTTTTCTTGAAGGTTTGCTGCAAATACAAATAATTAGATCTACCTAAACACGAAGAAAAATTAAAGGACTTCCTACAATAGGTTTGTTATAGGAGAGGATTCATTTAAAAATGCATGAAATTACTGCCATTTTGGGGATATGATATATTTTTTTTTTTAAAGTTCATGGCACAGAAATGTGCACATATTAGCTAGTAAAGGAGGAAAATGGCAACAGTGTGAGCATGGATGTGCTACAGAACATGAAACAATGCCAAAATAAAACAGCATCTTCTGCTGCTACATCCCACCTCAGGTGCCTCACGCACTGTTCAAACTTACATTCCATCTCTTGCCCTAAGTACGAACACCATCGATTCCTCATATCTTCCACAGCAAGGATGTCTTTCTCTTCCATTTCATCCACCAACAACAAGGGCAAGAAAGGAACGATAAACTCATTCATAATAATCAAGCCATTGTTCACTTCTCGGTCCTCTCCCGACTCGAACATCTCTGCTGCTTGTTCATTTAATTTCTTAATGGAATGAGAGAAGAGAACATATTTTACCGTTAAGACACTGCACTAAAGACAACATGCTAAATATGTTCTGACAGCAGTCAGAAATAGTAGTCGTCAGATATAATGATATCATACACAAAAAAAAGTTGTCAGGAAAACCTCTGCACATAACAAAGGTAACAGACAAAAATAAATTCACATCTTCCCATAATTTCACTAAAAACTGCAAAGACAATACTTCACACTAAAATTAATCTAAACCAAATAGTTCTAAGAGAAAACATTTAATCAAAAGTCCACTTAAAATTTCTTTTCTTACAATTAATTCATATTACAAACCTAGAGGGCTTTATTCATTATTTTTAAGAATAAAAACAATTAATACATAGTTATTTACTAGGTATTGGTAAAATGGAAGAGATGCCAAAGTCAATAGTGAGATCAATGTAGTCCAAGTTTAGGGGAATTTGTGATTTCAAACAGGAAGGCCAGTTAATACAGTGTGTATCAATAAAGTAAGTGCTCTACATCTGTAAAATTCAATAAAGTAGAGTAAAATGTTTTGAAAGTGACTTATAAAAACCTGCATTGAAAATGCTATTTTAGAGAACTTGAGATGTTTGAGGAAAAACTACCAGTCTCCAGCAACAAATAATAGTCAGCATGTTCAATGAAATTTTGATACTATGCAAACAAAGTTCAACATGATTTATGCCTCAGTAAACAAAGTGTTTGTTGTACAGAATATCATTCTTCATTATCCAGCAATAAAGGGAAGTGGCAATCTAAAGGCGGAATTTGGAAATACAATGAAAGCAATCATCTCTCATTAAAAAAAACCATTTTCATACAGATATACTACAATTCTTATCCTGACAGTATTTATAGTCAATTACTTATGTGAGAACTGGAGACTGTGTCCAGCAGAGGGCCAATGCAAACACGTTATGGTCACTCACCAGTAAACACTCCCTTCTGTAATGTGAAATCAACTCTCCATCATGCCCTCTGTAAGGACCCTTTGACAAGAGCTCTCTGTTATTCTGATAAGCACAGATAAGGAACAGCAAGGAGTCTATATAACTTAAAACAAACACATGATATTAGTATTTCATAATTATAAAACGATCTACAATCATAAAATGCTGGGAGGCCAGAGGTTGCAGTCAGAGGCAAGCTCTCTGAGCTCTCCACCTTCCCCACCCTATCTATTCCCCCACCCACATCCACTGAAGGCACCCAGTTCTCTATCTGACCTTACTTGGAGACTGTCTCTAGGCTTTGATGCCTGACTTATCTTTGATGGGACCCTGGACACAGTTCTCTGAAGCAGCTTTCCCCCTGCTACCCATTTGGTAATTAAGTACTACACTAGGAACATTACAATGAACCGTGATTTCATGGATGATAACTAAGACTTGTCCTAAGATCTTTATCATAGGAGTGTGCTGTCTAATCCAAACCAGGTGATTCCCTAGCAAGTGTCCCCCAATCCTATATATTCCCTATACTCTGGAATAAAGTTGAGCAGATTGTCTGAAGCTGTCTCCTGGAGAGTTATCTCTGTCATGCTCACAGGACTACAAAGCTCTCTGTCATTGCTTCTGTCCCTTGTTCTCAATAGGCCATCAGGAAAAATGGCATCCCACAAGGTATATATTTAAATGTCTATTCTCCACAACATTAAAATTTACAATGCATCAAGTTCATCAACATCAAAAGCAAAACCCAAAGGCAAGAGGCATATTTTAAAAGTAGAACAAAACAAGAAAAAAAAAAAAAAAAAAAACGGGAGAAAGGCCTCAGCTGAAATTCAATAGTTCCTTCTGTTGTTTTTAGTATATTGGGGTTTTGATGTTGTCCACTCATGACCAAAATTTAAGACTGATGTGAAAGCACAATAATCAATGTGTTTAACACAATATTTTCCTATGGAAAGATTATTTTTCTTTATACTTACAAATATCATTTTTCTTGAGCAATGTCTATATAAGTAATGTTTTCTTTATGTATACATATAAAGTATAAAAGAGAAAATGCTCACAGGAGATGGTGGGTGTGCAGAAAATAGGAAACATACAATTTGGGAATTTACTGGGACAAATTAGGAAGAGTTAAACAGCTAAAGGGTAGAACAGAGGAGCAAGAATGGGGTGGGATAAATAACACCAAGATCTTTAGAAAAAGACATAAAAAGGTATACTACTCAGCTTCCATATATACAAGCATTCATACATACATACATACATACATACATACATACATACATACATACAAATAAACATGCATACATACGCACACATGATTCTTCAAAGTGTTATCCTAGAACAGGGCAACAATGCCTCTACTAGACACCAGAAGAGGATAAATAAACTGAGTTCCTGGTATGAGTTATTTCTTTTGGAATTGTTGACCAGTGAGGTTTCCACAGAACCTCAAACATTACAGGCTGGACTGCCTTGGGTTATATTCCCAAAATTGCTGGCAAGACCCTATTGCTGAAGACAGCACAACTACAACAACTGACCTGGCGAGCCAGGCCTATCGGTGCAATAGTGGCACATTATGGGAATAACTAATCACTTTTTGATAGGAATGAAGTATCTGTCTACAAGAAGAAACTCAACTGGCACCACTATTTGGCTAAGAATCTATGGCTAGATAAGTTGTAGGCACTTGGCAAGCATTGTACTATGAAGAGTAAGTACTAGTCACAAGTAAGTGGCTTGAAGAATGTGGCCAAGACTCCTAAGAAACTGAATACACACACACACAGAGTACATATATATAGTTATAGAAAACTTGTCAATCACACTTGGTAACACCAGGTTGAACAGCTACATTCTCAAAATAAATGGCAACTTGCCATTAAAAGCACATCATAAACTTCCTACAGTTTATTAACACACACACAAAAAAAAATAGGTCAGTTATCATTTTGCTTGTCTAACATAAGACAATGCATTGAAAATAAAGCATACATAGATCTAATCTAAATGATAATTAAAAAAAGGACAAGATCTCCTGAGTAAATTGGGAGCATGGGGACCTTGGGGGAGGGTTGAAGGGGAGGGGAAAGGCAGGGAGGGGAGCAGAGAAAAATGTAGAGCTCAATAAAAATAAAAAAATAATTAAAAAGGAAAGAAAACAGCTTATTAAAAATAAGTAGTTAATAAGTTGTTACTAAGGTAGAAACAAATATATGGGGAAATGAGTACAAACTATCAAAGAAGAGAAATGACAAGTAAAGAAGTATTTTTTATTAATAGTTAAAATACTTACACGTTTCTATTTAGATTGCTATTTATATTCTAATAAAATAAGGACATGGATTTGGGTGGGAGAGAAAGTGTGGAGATTGTGGGGGAGGGGAATTCATAATAACAATATATCATATTTGGTGAAGGAGAATTTTCTATATTCTACCAATCATGTTTTAAATAAACGCTGATTGGCCAGCAGGAAGTATATGAGAACAGAATTCTGGGAAGGAGGAAGCTCATTCCTCTCAATCCTGCCCAGACCACAAAAGAAGCAAGATGTGACCTGCCCCAATGAAAAAGGTACTGAGCCATGTGGCTAACATAGATAAAAATATGGGTTAATATAAGCTACAAGAGCTAATAAGAAGCCTGAGCTAATGGGCCAATCAGTTTATAATCTTATGGAAACCTCTGTGTGATTTTCTTTGGGACTTGCCGGCTGTGGGAACTGGGCAGGACAGAAACCCCGACAAGTCCCACCCTTCATGTTACACATATTAAAAAAAGAAAACTTTTCAATTAAAAATGAAAATAGTTAAAATAACAATTTCATAGCTATATAAATTGAAATCATTACAAATTATCTTCAATTTAAAATGTGTGTATTATTTAGAAGTTTCTACAGACAAACTTGTTTCTTTGTGAGTGTGCAAAAGAATTAAACCTTGGGCCTTGTACAAAGTAAATAGCATGCTATCACTGAATATCTTTCTATCACAGATGCTCTTTTTATGGTACCTGGGGGGTCAGATAAAAACACAAGTATTACCTATGATTTACATCAACAAGAAGAAAAAGAAGTATAACAATCACTAACGTCACAATAGTTTTTAGGAAATTTAAACAGTAATACATGCTGGACTATCAGCTCTTTTCCTCCCCAAAATTTAAGGACGGGTTTCATAAAAATTTTCAATTATAGTCCACTAGGCATCAATGGACAAATCCAAACCCATGGTCACAAGAAATTATGGTTAAACTCAACCATGGTCAATTCAATGAGCCACAAACAAAAAGAATAGACATGAATGCTTGAGAGAAATTGGTAGGAAGTAGCTGGAAAGGATAGGGAAGAAATGGGAGAGGGTAGGAGTGGTCAATATATAATGTATTCATGTGTGAAACTGAAGATCAAATTTTAATTAAATTATTTAAAAAAGAAACTGAGAAAAACAAAAAAATTAATGTCAACTCTTTTGGATAAGTTTTATTAAAAAGTATAGTATAAAAAAAGAAAATATATTTTATATGGAGGAACGTGATCTCATTGTATTAAATTTGTAATAATCTGTAATCTAAAATTGTTCCAAACTAAAACATTAAAATGTATGCTGCAAAATTTGCATTGGATGATAATCACATAAAAGAATTAATAACAAGAACAAACCTTTTCCATATTTGTCCATCTGTCTTACCTTTCTCTCTGGAAATTTTCTAGCCCAATAATGAGATACATAGTTGTTTCTCTGAATTTCTTATAATCTTTATGCCACTCCTGTATATAACATATTAAAGATGAAAAGTAAAACTAAGGTAAGAATGTTCATAAAACAATGCACTGTTCTGATAGCTATGCAAATGAGGGAAAATAAAAAAATATTATAATAACTTAGGTAGTACACACTACTGTTTAGTAAAATAATAAGTAAAGAAGTTTAGGCATTTAGTCATGGATGAGAAATTAAACAACAAAAATATCTATTACCAGAAGATTAAGAATATAGATTATAGCTCTCTCCTCCAGCCCGGCAAGATGCCCAAGGGAAAGAAGGCCAAGGGGAAGAAGGTGGCCCCGGCCCCCGCCGTCGTGAAGAAGCAGGAGGCGAAGAAGGTGGTGAATCCTTTGTTTGAGAAGAGGCCTAAGAACTTCGGCATTGGGCAGGACATCCAGCCCAAGAGAGATCTCACACGCTTCGTCAAATGGCCCCGCTACATCAGGCTGCAGCGGCAGAGGGCCATCCTCTATAAGCGCCTCAAAGTTCCTCCTGCCATTAACCAGTTCACCTAGGCCCTGGACCGGCAAACAGCTACCCAGTTGCTTAAACTTGCCCACAAGTACAGGCCAGAGACCAAGCAGGAAAAGAAGCAGAGGCTGCTGGCCCGTGCTGAGAAGAAAGCTGCCGGCAAAGGGGATGTCCCAACTAAGAGACCACCTGTCCTTAGAGCGGGCGTCAATACAGTCACCACTTTGGTAGAGAACAAGAAGGCTCAGCTGGTGGTGACTGCCCACGACGTAGACCCCATTGAGCTGGTGGTCTTCCTTCCTGCCCTGTGTCGCAAGATGGGGGTCCTCTACTGCATCATCAAGGGAAAGGCCAGGCTGGGACGGCTGGTCCACAGGAAGACGTGCACCACTGTTGCCTTCACACAGGTTAACTCGGAAGACAAGGGTGCTCTGGCAAAGCTGGTGGAAGCTATTAGGACCAATTACAACGACAGATATGATGAGATCCGCCGCCACTGGGGAGGCAACGTCCTGGGTCCTAATCTGTGGCTCGAATTGCCAAGCTGGAAAAGGCAAAGGCCAAAGAACTCGCCACTAAACTGGGTTAAATGTACTGCTTAGTTTTCTGTACATAAATATAATTATAAAACTTCCATCTAAAAAAAATATATAGATTATAAAATAAAAAATAATAAAATTGCAGGATAATCAAATTTCCATTTTCCCATAAAACACTCTTCACCATAATTTTTACTAATAAATTATTATAATAGTACAAAGTGGAATGGTTTATTCATACAATTCTGTCCAGAGCACAAACCTGTTGCTTGATACAGAATTTTAGGAAAATAAATGTCATAGTTCACTTATTTAATATTATTAAATCTAGGGCAATTTTAAATGTGTTGTTGAGTACTCTATTTACCTGATATATGATGAAAAGAAAGCCCCACTCCCAAAACACAATAATGAATTTGAAATTTAGGCACTGGCAATGCTCAAGCATGCGTGGGCAGACAGTATATGGCGGTTTTTGTTGAACTTGTACATATTGGGTTTCATGGTCTAAGTTGATGAGAGCAACTGACCAGGTCTCTTCCTCAAACACAATAGTAGGGCATGGATACTCAGTGCCAAAAAAAGCAGTTTTTAAAAAGTTTAATAAATAATAGTTCAAAAAACAAAACATTCAGTAATAGGGTTCATCTAAAAGGAAGTTCTGACAAAAACTGTAAATCTTTTCTGGGTATGTCATGATGAGCAAAAGAGAGGAGAAATGTTCTCTACATTGTCCTTTACTAGAAACAGAATTTTGATTTGATACTATTAGCTGGTGTTCACAAACTGATACAGTTCCACAGATATGTTACCCACTCTGGAGCTGCCTTAGATCTCCACCAGCAAAGTCTCCCGAAAAGGAAGGAGCCTTTGCTGATGAGGCAGACGGTGTGTCAGTAACGGCCAGGACTGTAGTGTGAGCACTTGCCAGCATGAACGCTGAGCTAGAGGCATGTGGGTCAATGTTTGCTGATTTATTCTGTACTGAGACCAAACAAAAGCAAGAGTTGTGTAGAAGCTAAACAATGTGCCATTTAAGTACCTATACAATTAAGACTTCAGTAAAAAAGAACATGATGTTTCAGAACAAAAATATAGTGATCCGATCTTTCAAAGTAACCTGAGAAAAGGACTGCAGAATCAAAACACTTAAAAAGCAAGCCCCATGAGCATGGGAGAAGAGATCAACAGTTAACATATAACAAAGTCATGGGCACGGGAAACATACTCTAAAATATCACTGGCTCCGGACTGTATGTTCTGGTCACAACTCTCTGCTCAATACATTTCGCTTACAGGTAAATAACTTTCTTTGACTTTCTGTTCACTTTGACTTTTAGACAGCTTAATACAACTTTCTCAGTTGAAGTGGACTTTAGAGATGGAGATGATATCAATTTCATTCCTCAGAGTTACTAATAAAAGCATTCCAACCAATCAAAGACTTGCTTGCTATTTCTGGGATACATACTCATACGGGATATTATTCCAAAGGTTTTATGAAGGCTTTGTCCTGATTTCTAGCAAAGTAAACGCTTTAGTCCTTTTTAGGGTGTCTGGTTACATTGCTTTCTATCATATTAATTAGGCTCCATAAAGTAATCATATTATTAGGCTCCATAAAAATAAACTACTCAAATTTTTCATAGGAATTATATTTGGTCTGTACTATGTTAAAGAAAAATCAACACATTTCCAATATCTAATATTTGAAATACCTTATGTGCATTTTTCAGTTTCTATTGTCTCCAAATAAGTTTTATAATTTTCTTCCCAGATTTTATGTACTTATCTTTCTAAATTTAATTTTAGGTGCTTCACAGTTTTGTGCTACTAGAAACAATGCTATTTTAAAAATACACCTATTTTTAATTGTTACTAGAACATGAGATAAAAGTCAGTAGGTAGCAAAATTTCTGTTTCAAAGCTATAGTTTTTGAATCTGTATTGTTATTTTAGTATCTACATAAAAATGTGCAAATAAAGATAACTATGTTTCTTCTTTTTCAGTCTTGTTTACTTTATTATATTAATATATTTTTTCTGGCCACAAAAGTAAATTTTTCATCATTCACAACCTTAAACATTTGCAATATTTTTAAGCTTTTTATTTTTGACACTGTTTAGTAGATGAAAAAATGTTCTTAAAAGATGTGTACTTTCTCTGTTGCTATAATGAGTGATTACCTATTAAATATAAGGTAATTAAGTTCATATAGCAGGGAGTAATGGGAAGGATGCAAGAATAAAGGAATACTCACACTGTTGCTGGACTATAAAATAGGCAGCTGTTAAGGACATCAGTATTGAGCTTCCCCAGAAAATGTATAAAGCTACTGTGATACCCAGCCTTGCCACTCTGAGTAGCATACCCAAGGGATATGAGTTAGCACACTCAGAGACATCTGCCCTCCACGTTTTCTGCTGTGCTACTCACAAGACTGAAAATATTGACTAAGCCTAGGTGCTTATTAACCGATGGCTAAGAATGGGTAGCATACATGCATCTGCTTTTATTCAGTCATAAATGAGGAAATTCTGACATCTGTGAGGAACTAGATGGAACTGAGAATCATCATTTTAAACAAATTAAGCAGAACCCAGGAAAGACAAAATAGCATCTTTTTCTCATAATCAAAATTTACACTTAAATATGCAAATGATATATATATTAAATACATGTGGAAACATAGTTGTGTACATGTACATACAACAGAGTGAACATATTAGGGCTATTTGGGAAGGGAAGTGAAACGGAGCTGGAGAGATGGCTCAGTGGTTAAGAGCACTAGCTGCTCTTCCAGAGGTCCTGCATTCAGTTCCCAGCACCCACATGGCAGCTCGAAACTGTAACTATAATCCCCTGCAATCTGATGTCCTCTTCTGGGTACAGACAAACATGCAGACAAATACCCATATACATAAATAAATCTTTTGTTTTTGTTTTTCGAGACAGGGTTTCACTGTGGTTTTGGAGCCTGTCCTGGAACTAGCTCTTGTAGACCAGGTTGGTCTCAAACTCAGAGATCCGCCTGCCTCTGCCTCCCAAGTGCTGGGATTAAAGGCGTGCGCCACCACCGCCCGGCTTATAAATCAATCTTTTAAATAAAAAATTCAGAGTCAGGGAGAGGAATACAAGGGCTTGATGTGAGCATGGTGGACATAGTGGGATCCCAGTCAGGGCAAAACAGGAAAAACCCAAACATGTAAGGCCAGGACCAGAAAGGGTATGTGGAGACCAAATGGGAGTCCACAAAGTGAACACACAGTGAAACGGTATAATGAAACCATTGTCTTATCTTCTAATTAAAAAAATGTAATAGAAATAAGTTTGTAAATAAGAATAGAGATTAATGAAAGATATACATAAAAGTAATTTTAATATAGATTTTAAAATAGTGTTAATTTAAAAAGCATAAATACTAGAAGTTTGAACTGGGTCAATTAAAATATATATTCAAAATAATGTTAATCAAGGATTTTGTCCTCACAAAAATCTCATAAGCCATGACGTGTTGACGTGTGTGTGTGCATACTCTCAGACAACAATGTCTCAGCATACCCAACTGAGATGACATAAAATGACTAAAATGAGTATCTAGCCGGGCTGTGGTGATGCACAGCTTTAATCCCAGCACTCAGGAGGCAGAGGCTGGTGGATCTCTGTGAGCGCGAGGTCAGTCTGGTCTATAGAGCTAGTGCCAGGACAGGCTCCAAAGCTACACAGTAAAACCCTGTCTCAAAAAACAAAACAAAAAACAAACAAAAAAAAGACTGTCTAACATCTAACATGTATGATGAAGTAATGGGAAAGTAGAAACTACAGCAGTCTGTGTAGATAGAATGGCATCTAAGAATGCAGGATGGGTATGCTGGCCAAGCACCATCAACTCCTACAACTGACACCTTCAGGCAGTTCATCGCCCATCTCTGTGCCTCAAGTGCTCATGTCCACACCAGTAGTAAGACGGCCTGGGACTAAGAGCATGCACCACCACTTCTGGCTCTTTTTAATTCTTTAAAAAAAAAATGTATTTGTGTCTGTGTGTGTGCTGGCAGGGAGACGAGAAAGACATGTCTGCCAAGGTGTACGTATAGAGGTCGGAGGAGCATTAAGTCAGTCACTATACCTGTCTTGTGTGGAAGAATGTCTAGTGCGCTTTTCATAAATCCTTGCCCTTTCAACATTAATGTGACATATTAAATGTTTTAAACTAGAAAAATTCTCTATAAAACTAATTGAAAACTAGTTGATATAATACAAGAACATGGCATGTGAACATAAAAAACAAAGATTTTCTTTAAAACATTTTGGTCTATAAGCAACTGTACCAAAGTCATCTAAAATTATTTACTGAAGAATTGTTATTAATTAATTCTACGAATTTAAAATTTTAACTTTTATTTATCATCTATACAAGTCTGTGGTGATATTTTGTTTGCACTATAACAAAGAAAGCTTGCGTGAGATCAGAGTGTGGAACCAGCTACTAGTCAGCCATAGAGGCCAGGAAGTGGTAGCACACATCTTTAAACCCAGCACTCAGGGAAGAGGCTAAGGAATCTCTGTGAGTTCAAGGCCACTCTGGAGTACACAAGATTGATCCAGTCTAAAATAGAAACAGAACCAAATGGTAGTGGCTCACACCTTTAATTCCAGTATTTTTCGAGTTACAGGTCTTTAATCCCAACACTAGGGAAGTGGAGACAGGAAGGGATATGGCTGAGTGGAGAGGGGAATATAAGGCAGGAGACAGGAGCTCAGGTCATTCAGTCTGAAGACTTGGAGAGAAGGATACCCCCATTTGATAAGAGGGTTTCGCAGAGGTAAGAACAAGCAGAGGTAAGACTGCTCTGCTTCTCTGATCTCTCAGCTTTCACCCCCTAATATCCGACTCTGGGTTTTCATTTTTAAGAACTAGAACTCATGCTACAAACACCCAGTCTGTGTTATGCTGAGATCAGTGAGGGCAACTAGAGGGCAGTATTTTCAAAGCACGCTACCTCATATTCCTCCAAGTTTACTTCTTCAGGTTTGATCATTTCCAGTTTGGCTTGGGCAACTTTCATTATGTTGTGACACCTTCAAATATAAGAAATACATTTCTAAATCAAAAACAAAATCCAGAAAAACTATAAAAGTATGTTGCATAAAGCCAAACTACCAAACACACAACAACAAAATCTCCATGAGTGTCAGTGTGGTAGCTCAACAGTTTGACCTAAGCAGGGTTCATCCCCCTTTACAACTGCCCAGTGTCCTCTGACCTCCACACATACACAATGGCAGGCATGTCTCTCTCCTCCCCCCTCCTGCCAATGCACATACAAACACAAATGATATTTTTTTTAAGAATTAAAAAAGAGCCAGATGTGGTGGTACACGCCTTTAATTCCCGCACTAAGGAGTCAGAGTCAGGAAGATCTCTGTACATGTGAGGCTAGCCTGGACTACAAGTAAGTTCCAAAAGGCAACCTGGATTATATAGTGTCTCAAAATAAAATAAAAAAAAATATTAACTTGAACCTTTGTACCTGGGGCCTATTTCTTTTAAATGAAATTCAGTTTAACTAGAAAACAGATTAATAATAACACGAGACATTCTGACAATTAGTTGTGGATGAACAAAATTAACTATTTTCAATCTTCTTTTATAGCAAAGAATTTTCAATGACTAGGCATTTCTCTCCAACGATTGTCACCTTCCAGCTTCCAGCAGCTATGGGAAGAGGTTTTCCTAAGATGAGAGCACTGTTGGCTTCGCACAGTGTGCTTAGAGCTTTTGCTACATCTGATGAATCATGAAAGCATGATGACAAAATTACCTGACCCAAAATCTGCACAGTACAGACATGGAAAAATCACATTTTTCTTTTACAGAAGAGTTACTTTTTTTATTCATAATTTGTAATTATCCAAATTACTTTTAACTCAAACTTTAAAAGGGCATAGCTAGAAAATTTAAAGAAATGGCAAAGCAAATACTGAAATTAATGGAAGATGAGTTTTATGTTATACTTATTGTATTTTTGTACATATATATAACTTACACTTGTGATTAGCAAAGCAAGACCAAAACCAGAACAATAATAAAAGTATGAGCATGTGAATTAGATGTTTTATGTTGTTATATTACCTTTCATCAAAACTCAAATTTCTATCTCCAAATTGTTCGAGTAATGTTTTCTCAATGATTTTCTTTGGGGCTTGGTTCTGGATAAAATAGACCAGGATATGATGTAAACGGTAATCTGTTTCTGGTGGGGTATCTTCTTGAGCCAACTTAACCAGTCTTGAATACTCCAATTTAATTGCCTAGAAAAGAAAACAAGAGCAAAGGCTTTTTGATCAATTATAATTTAAAGTTCTCCACAATTATAGCTGTATTTAAATGTTTGTTTTTAACTTTTAATGGGTAAGTAAGTTGGTATATATGAGTCCCCATAGCCCATACTTTAAAATTCTAAAAAATTAGCTACATAGGAACTTCTTTATCCCGCTATCTTATAAATCTCTTTGTTTCTGCACACAGAAGTGGTCAAACAGTGTGCCTCACTTTGATGTGATTCACATTGTAAGATTCAGGTTTTGGGGTTCTCCACCATGGTGCACCTGCCGCATTAGACTCCCTTCCCAAGGAGAATGAGACCCTTCTCCAGAAGCACCCAGGCTCTTTGAGGCAGTAACACTACTACAGTTGCTTCACTAGCAGTCACACTAAGGCCCCGGAGTTCTAGTCACCTCAAAATGAAGACTTCTTTACAACAACAGTATTCAAATTTTATTACATTGAAATTAATGATTCATATAAAAGTAATGATTATTATACATGCCGTAGTATCACATGTTCCTTTAACCATAAAATACTTTAAAATTGAGAATAACAAAATATTAATATATCTTTCAGCATACAAGCACAACCAAAAAGATATATACCTATAAATATGTGTAGACTAACATATCAAATACTGCTATACTGATCACATGAAGTCCACATAAATAAAATTTTCAAAATAGTCATTGATTTCCTGTTTATATCTAAATTCTAACTCTGCTAATTATAAAAATACTTTGCATTGCATGCAAGACATATTACAAAAAATTCATTCAATTAAAAATGGTTTATTAGTTCATTCCCTTTACTTTCTTTTTATGCATAACTTCCTCAAGTAATCCTATAATCTATGTTGCTTTATTTCAGAGGAAAAATAGCTATAAACATTTATTGAAATATTTTACTTATGTCATACAACACTTAAAAGGTTAGTCAGTAAATTCTATGCAAGAAAACATTAAAAATAAAACAAGAATATACACGAAAGTTTATATTCAACATGATAAAACTGGATATGAAATAAATACATAATGGAAGTAATGAACTATTTATTTGGGATCAGTTTAATGACATAATCAAGAGACCATATTGAAAATTTATATGAAAGCATAGATATATTGTATTCATCATAACTTGCAAGTACCACTTTGTATTAAAACATTTATGCATATAAGAACAATGTAAAAAGATAAATATCAAGCAAAATTATGAAACCTTATTAAATGTGATACAAAAAGATGACATATTGAAAAGTCATATCTGGTTCCTTTTTAAAATAACCTAAGTATCAAACATAACTTCCAATTTCATCCTAAATTAACACATGAACATAAATACCATTTAGATTCTTTAAGGGTCCAAGGAAAGTGTAGCAATTAATTCTAAAAATCATAAAACTAAAAAGTTTCATCAAATATTTCATTAAAAAAACCACAAAAATTAGCAAATATTATTCTATAAAATGTCAGCTACATCAATGATGCATGAGGTGACATGTTCATTGCTTTAAAGTACGGCAATAAAATGCAGAGACACAAACTATTATATTATAAAATGGCATTTTAAGTCAGTATAAAATAAAAGATGTATTACAAAATTGTTTTGGAAGTTTTAGAACTTTTCCTATTTGAAGAAAATTAAAATCCTATAATCTGAATTATAGTTAAAAACATGGAAGGTGAAGAATTAATGGTTTGTGTAATTACAGATTTCTTAGATCTATGAAAAAAGTGACTTATTAAAATTCATTCCCAAAAAGAGTATAAAATACAAATTTTTAAACAGCAAAGTACAACTGGCAAACTATTGAATAAATTATCTTATCTCACTTAACATGAACAAATAATAATTCCTACAATATAAAAAATTGGACAAAGTCGCTAGGCATGATATCACACACCTTTAATTCCAGCACTACAGAGGCAAGGAAAGCAAATCTCTGTGCGTTCAAGGCCAGTCTGGTCTACAAAGTGAGTTATGGGACAGCTAGTAGGGCTTTTATGTAGAGAAACCCTGTCTCAATAAATCAAAAAAAAAAAAAAAAAAGACAGTTATCACAAATACCAGCAGGGAAGATATTTCTTCAAATGTACTGATGCTCAAATATATTTTAATCAGGGATTGAGCTTTGTAATGCTCGATCATCAGACAATTGTAAACAAGCTAAAAACCGTATGTGAAGGAGCATGCCAGGTGCTGAAGAACATTTAAAATTTGCAGGCATTTTGACTTCGCAATTCTACTCAACTATATTTGTGTAAGTATTTAGTGATAGACTGATGTTCACAACTAGACGTGACCCTAATATCCAGCAACAAAGCTCTCAGTCATAGCCTTCGATAACTAACAATTTCAATTAAACTTTTTGTGACAGATATTACCTAATGGATTCTCTTAAATGGGTTACGTCACTTAATTTTTTAAGATGTCTCAATGAAAACACTGGCTCTGATAATTTAATATAAGGTCCACAGTTGCAGAATTAAGTGAGAAAACTTGGATTTAAAACCTGAGACCTTGCAAGTATCAACTTCTTAAACTACAACAGGAGTGAATTCTAAGAATGCTGAGATCCTGCTCCCATGGGCTCCTAGTGTGTCACAGCTGGACACATACTTGCATTTTCAGGTATGGTGTTGACTAAGAAAATGTTTAAGTGCCTTTCTTTAATTCTAATGGAAAAAAAAACAAAAAATCATGTGATGAATGTATGATATGTGGCATGAATAACTTCCCATTATACTATGGGAAAATAAGGAAGAAACAATGTAAAACCCTGCTTTAAGTTATAAATGTTGAGTACATTATAGAAAAACTTATAAACATATGAGTAAGTTTAAGTGAATGTACCTATCTACCCAGAAAGAGACAGAGCAAACAGCTGGCCATTTGCCAGCTGAAGTTCATGTGCCAAGTGAAACAGCAAGTGAGAGAAACCATTCATAGTTCCCTTTTGGATGTGGGTATTGTTCAAATGTCACTTTCTCTAAGAAGCATTCTAGATACTACTTCTGATCTTTACTGTATGTAAGTAATCTTTATTCACTTATTTTCTTCATCATACAAATTTCAATTGTTAATGTTTGCTTCCCCACTAGAAAAAAAAAGATTCATTCAGGAATACGTCAATCCATAACTACTAAAACTATATCCACTGGGCTAAAGGGCATGCCTTATAAATTGTTATATCAATCAAGAGTAGAACGGAAACACAGATAATGGTACAGCCATACTATGGAATACCAATGTGTCTACATATACGACACCCTACAAACTACAAGCACACTCAACGACATAGAATTCTAAACATGTTTTAAATGCGGACACACTGAAAAGAGCCAGGAGCAAAGGGTTTGAAGTACACAGGCAGAACACAACACTAACACCAAGACTAACGTCAGGAGGCAATAGATGCATTTGGTAGTGGGGCCTACAGGAAGGAGCATAGAGGTGATACAGGAGCACCTCAGGAGTTCTACTTCTGAGTCTGATTGGGGTGACATGGGGTAACTTACTGCCACTGTACTTTTAAGCATTCTTATAAGTTAAAATAAATACATTTTACATATACAAAGTAAACAAAGAAGCAGCACTAGTAATGGGTACTAAGGTGTAAAAGGGAGTAACTACATAATTATCAACTTGCAATAATTACTGTGGAGCAATGATGCCCCATCAAGAACAATGTTCCATAATACAGAAGTTCATGTCATAAAACCCTGGAGATACTACTGTTATAGGTGCAGATAATAGTTTCCAAAAGAGAATTTCTATGCCTTTCAAAGAAAATACAAGCTACTCCCCCAGTCTGTACATAACTTATAATAACCAGACTTTTACAATCGCCCTTTATTTTCTATCTTTTTTATTTTAGTTTTTCTCATTGAAATAATTTTAATCTGCCTTTCTTGGAAATATTATCTCTAAACCATTTCACTTAGGGATTTTTCTACTTAAAATGGAAATCAACCCTATCACAAAAGGTCAACTTGAGAAGGAACCAGGCAGAACATCTTAGTCCCATCTGCCTGCCTACTAACTCTTTCACACTACATACAGGTAATCAAAATTTTCTATAAATTCAACTTTAAAGGTTTTCTTGGTAATGTTCAAGATACAGAGAAAAACGCCATTCCCATTTTTAACACCTTCATAAATTAGTCATTGAAAAGAATAAAATATCCTCTATATTATTCACAGAATAGGGGAAGATGGGAGCAGTCATCATATGCCAATACTCTGTTTCCATCCTGGTAGCCTCCAGCTATCCTTATAAGTGAGGTTTGGACACAGAACTGGTGAGCATTATCAGGGTGCAGTGGAGAGGACTCCAGGCAGGAGACACCTGAAGAGGATTCTAACTGCTAATAAAGGCCATGAGCCTTGTGTTAACTGCCACTAGTGAGTCTTCAAACTGCCAGTTTTCTGTAGCGCATCTTGAAAATTCTTCCAAATATTGGATTCAGCAGACTACCAAGTATAACATTTATATGGGTGTTTATATTTATTAGACACTGAATGGAAAATGAAATTTATGCCCTGGCAATGCTGAAGCATACATGGGCAGCCTTTATATGGTGGTTCTGTTGAACTTGTCCATATTGGGTTTCATGGTCTAAGTTGATGAGGACGACTAACCAAGTCTCTTCCTTGGGAGGGCACCAGATCCCATTACAGATGGTTGTGAGCCACCATGTGGATACAGGGAATTAATTCAGGTCTTTTGGAAGAGAAGGTAGTGTTCTTATCTGCTAAGCCTTCTCTCCAGCTTCCTAAGAGGTACAAAATATCTAACAGTCTATTCAATTAGTCGCTGTTCCAAAAACTAGCTTCTCATTTGCTTTATAGCCTGTATTTTTCATTGTACATCAAATTCTGATTATTTAAGAGGTGGAGGAAATAAATAGAAAAATACAAAAAATACATGATATAAATGTTCAAGGTAATAATAATAATAGATTTCAAAGCAATGAGCTATGCACGAATAATAAAAATGCAATCCAAGTTGAAAATTTAAACTATAAAAAGATTTTTCTGAGAAACAAAATTGGTAACATCATGGCTGTAGTTGGCTGAGTGGTTAAAATCACTGTTTGTTCTTCTAGAGGACCTGAGTTCAAGTCCCAGAACCTACATGATAGCTCACAGCCATCTGTAACTCCAGTTCCAGGAGAATCTGATGTGCTGCGGAGCGCCTTCTGCTCCTTCAGCCAATAGCCGCCCAAATACCAGCCCACTGGGGTGTGGTCGATTTCTCATTAAAAAAGAGGGGCAAGCCTTGGCTCACTCTCTTGGTTCTGGCTCCTGATTCTGGCTCTTGCTCCAGCGATTAGACTCCTTTCCTGACTGTTGGTGTTTTGTAAGTTTTACCCCTAAAATAAATACCCCTTTAAATCCAAACTGGTGTGGGATTGTTTCGCGCATTATCTGGTGCCCAGCGTTTGGTTTTAGAACCACCCTGCACGCCCCATCCCCTGGCTCGGCTGCCTGCCACCAGCTTGGCTTGGCCAGCTCGGCTTGGCACAAGCCCTCCCTCAGCCGTCGGCATTACTGATGCCCTCTTATGACCTCTGTGGGCACTGAATGAAAGTGGTGCAAGGAAGAAATGTAAGCTAAAAACATAGACATAGACACATAAAGGAATAATAAAAAGACATATGTAAAATTGATTTAAAAAAAGACGACTCTAGTAACTAGAAGAGAGAGGAGCCAATGACAAATACAGAAAACTATAACAAAAAATTAAATACATGTGTGGAGGCAATTAAGGGGAAATGAAGGACAAAAGGGAGATGTGGTGGTTGAAAGAAAATGGCCCCCAAAGGAAGTGGCACTATTAGGAGATGTGGCCTTGTTGGAGGAAGTGTGCAGGCAGGCTTTGAGGTCTCTTTTGTAGGACAGTCAGCTGATTTCCTGTTGCCTGAAAGATGTAGGGCTCTCAGCTAGTACTCCAGCACCATGTCCACCTGCATGCTGCCATGCTCCCTGACATGACGATAATGGACTGAACCTCTGAAACTGTAAGCCAGCCACCCTAGTGAAATGTTTCCTTTATGAGAGTTGCTCATGGTGTCTCTTCCCAGCAATAGAAACCCTAAGAAAGGATGGGATGGAAACACCATCTGCAACTTAGGGCAACTGTAAAGAGCACAGGCAGCAACACTACTGCAAATGCAGAAGGCATTTGAATGCCCTCTTCCTTCCTATTCTTGTAGAAGATTTTTTAACCTTTTTGCATGAGGTCTTAAGAGACCAATAAATTTGTCCTGGGACTGACTAGTTTGATAAAAGGTTTACAATTTAACACTTCAAGTTGGATATTCAAAAAGTCTAACAAATATCCATAAAATTGTTTAATTCCAACAAATTCAAAAGTACTTATTGAGAAGGCAAATAAGTGGCCTGCTTTTGTCCCTTACACAGGGCTGAAGAAAGCTAGCAGGCGGGTGTGGCTTCCGAAGAACAGAGGAAGTGATGACAAAATTCAAAATTCAGAAAATAAAGGGACAGTTTGAGAATGTTAATGTCAAAAAGGATTAGATGCTGACTTTTTTTTTTTTTTTGAGACAGGGTTTCTTTCTGTAACAGCCCTGGATGTCCCAAAATTTGCTTTGTAAACAAGGATGGCCATAAATTTAGAGATCCACTTGCCTCTGCCTCCCTAGTGCTAAAATTAAAGAACTACATCGCTACCATCCTAATGAAACTGACAGTCTTAATAGTGACCCTTTTTAAATAGCCCTAAGACAGAGGAAAGGGAAATACACACAGAGAGAGAATCTTTGGTAAATTGTAAAAAATTAACACACCACAAATGGTGTTCTCATCTTTCCAAAAAAAAAAAAGAAAAAAAAAAACCGCTAAACAAACAAAAAAACCTAAAAATTTTGGCAAGCTGACATACTTAAGGGGGAAGGTGTGAGATGGTGAAAGGGAGTCAATTCTATGCCCTCCTGCTTCTTGAGTTGACTAAAATATTAAAAATTCACCAGTTGATAACAAGAAACTAAAAATAATAAATGAATTATTTTTAGAAACCATTAGAAAATCGATTTAGTATCAAATAGAAAACTTAAAGGAAACATTTTAAAACTGACTGACCCATGATCTAAACTCAAAGGAAGAAATAAGTTATTATCAGAAGCAATTATACAGTCCCTGTTACTGCTCTTCAATATCCTTAATCTCTTGATTAAATTACTAACAACAAATAAAATTCAGGTAAAATGTTTCGATTTTCTTGAATTATCTGCATTCAAAAAGAGAAAGAATCTTGGAATCTTACACACAAGCAGCTCCCAGAACACCACCAGATTGTCATGCTTCAGAAGGAAAACAGAAATTTGTTTAAAGAAACAGGATGCTGTAAAACACTACATTTCTTGAAAATATGAAAATGTTAATAGTACCTTAAAGAACCCTGCTTCAGGGCCACACCTGTCATACACACTCCTGGATTTACCTATCGCCATGATAATACCTTGCATACTGGGTGTCATCATGATCTGGCATAGAAATTGAAAGTAAGAATTTCTGAATGGTTAACAGTAACAAACAAAAATCTAAAACAAAGTGAAATGAATTATTTACATGCAACTTAAAAGCCCTTTGTTCTCTACTGTGGCAAGTCAAATGATGCATTTATAAGAAAGCAAATGTTTTCTGGTGTACAGTAAAGGATCATTCATCTGTACAGCGGCTCAGCTGGCTAGTAAGATGCCTTTGTACGAGCTGTAAAAAGGCATCCTTTTGAAAGTTGAGAATTGTAAACAGGCACCCCCTTCTGGACAAATGAGAAAAATGAATTCTTCTCCAAAGGAACTGTTTAGGAAAAAGCAAAAGCTTTTGCTCAAGGATGGGTGAGCCACTGAAAAACTCCATTGGATCCCTCTCCTGCTCCTGGACTAAGCACCTCTGTATAACTGTACAACCTGTATATCTGCCCTCTATATAGCTTATCTTAAAAGGTCTCAAGGCACATGCACTGCTAAGCAAGGATGTCAAAAAAAAAAAAAGTACATCAAAACATAAAACTCTGGCAGCAACAGGCTTTCCCACCAGTTGGTGATTAGTGAGTGATGACAATTCTTTCATAAATGCCACAATTAGCTCACACTGAAAACAAGCAAGTAGGTGCATTATAATAAACTAGTACCTTTATTAAATTGTGTCAGTTTGGATAATTTTCAAAAGCAAACATGGAACAATGTGACATAGTGCTATTAGTATTATATGCAATACTTAAGTACTGTTGTTATCAAAATGATTCATTCTTGGCTGCTTGCATTTAAAATACCTCTGAAGTTAACGTGCTATAAAGTTCTTACTGAAATTTAGAGACTAAGGTCATTACCTCAAACTTGCCCAAACTTCCTCATAGTTTGATTCTGGATTATACATGAAGGGTTGCAATTTCCCTAGGGTTCATTGCCTGCTTATGCAAGTCCTTGTGCCAGTTACTGGCTTTTAAATCTAGTCCTTTAGTAGATATAATTTCTCATACAGGCACAGTGATACCAATGCTTCAAAACACTTAAAAGTTTGATGATTTATTCTTAAATAGTTGTAACTGAAACTCAGGAATACATTTTGGAGGAAAAATGATATTTAGAAAAAATATTTAGCACACATCCAATTCTTTTCCATGATACAAACACTAAAAAGCTGTGGTATCCAACAAATCTCTCTTCCCTTAAATCACACCCACCTCCATATCTCTACTACCACTATTCAAAAACTGTCCTCTCTCAAAATACAGAACAAAACCATTTTAAGAGTTTCAAGGGAAAAAATTCAAAAAAGGAATGACAATAATCCGATGAACTAAACATCTCAATTTCCATTGGATTAAAGAGAACTTTGTTATAAGAAACAAAAATGCCTGAAGGTTGTTGGGACAACTAAGTAGACAGATAATCAGAAGACAAATTGGAAGAGGGAGGTGCCATGAGACAAAAAACATTCTAGGCACTCAGTGATGTCCACCAGCCATCATATTTGCTGATACAGACGAGTCTAGAGCAGCAAAAACATCAATTACCTATCTTGCGATATGTTATGTAGGGCTTTCTGTTGTGGTGGTGAGCAATGATGTGCAAAGTATAAAAGAAATTATACAAGTAAAGCAGGCTAGGAAAATATCAATTATTTTTAAATACAAAATGTTTATTATACAACTAAGTGAATATTACTGCAATCTGTCACCCTGCGAGTAAACTGAAGTTATTTCTGCATAACACAGATTTAGAAACATACAATCATTCTTTTCATCTATTCTCTAATGCTCATATTTAATTCCCAAGTTCTGTTAGTAACTGGCAAGGTTTCACAGCATAGGATGTAAAGCTTTATGTTATGTAGCAACAGACAGACTTTAAGTAGGTGGGTGCAGGCATGCCTGAGTGATGCCTAAGGTATCTGTACACATCAGCACAGAGTGGGTGCAAACGGTGCAGAACACTCCAGTCAAGGTACCTCGTCATCATACCCTCCCTCCTTTGACTCAACCATAAGCTTCCCTACGTGAGGGATCGCCACCTCTACAACTTGCTGGCTAGAAGGTGGCTGGCTTGTGGCATTTTCAGGATTCTGCAGAAGAAAATCATTGGTATGCAAATTAGAAAAGACAACAATGGAAGCATTCTCTTTACATGCACAGATTTATAATCTCTTTTCAGATATCTGTATTTATGAGGTATAAAATGAAGCCACAAGATAAACATTAAAGGCAAATTTATTGATCAAATTATAATATAAAACTGTGTCTTTCTCTTTGCACTCCAAATGCTTAAAGTAGCTTTTCACAAAGTATTTTAGACTTACAGTATTTAAAATAAAAAAGACCCAAGTTGTATTTAATAGTACTATTTAAAGCAAACAGCCCCAAAGACATTCTTGCTATTTCGAAGAGAATGAGATTACGACCTCCTCTAAACCCAGCAGTTTGCAAGGGCAAAGGTTTTACATAGTCCTGTGTGACTGACAGGTTATTACTTGCACATCTTATTGCTCAGTCAGCAGATATCAAGCCCTAAAAGTATTTAGGCTGCTTCAGTCATTGCCATCTGCACCAGAACTTTGTTTAGCAAAGATAAACATTAGTTCCAATACTAAATATGGATAACAATAACCAATTTTTATTTCTGTTTGAAATATAAGAGAATTTTAATGTTTTAAATATTTTTCACCATTATTCAAATAGACTTTAACAATGAAAACACAAGTAATGGCTAAGGACAGTATTTCTTTTTTTAAAGAAAATGTTTCTTTTTAAAAAAAATTACTCTTATAATGCATTTAGGGTGCTCTACTTATCTGAATTTTCATCATGTTGAAATACCCACTCTGTTCTTTTGTCGTGATCATGAGCTAATATTTAAGAATCTAATATTTAACAGCCGGTATAAATGGCAGATATTGCCAAAATCATTACATTATTTTATTAAATTACTTTGAATAATTTACATTGTAATAAATTTAAACTAATAGTACTACCACACATATTTTGTAGAGATGTATTTGTTCTAATTAGAAATTGTTAATACTTCTAATATTTGAGAAATTGTGCCATGTCTCCATTCGCAAAAGTGAAATGCAAGCCAGAAAGTTACAATCCATGTTGGAACCTTAGTGACAAATTGCTTATGAGTAAACCATCTAAAATGATATCATTTTAAAGACAGCATGGGGCAGAAGAGATGGCTCAGCAGAAAAGAGCACATACTGTTCTTACAGAGAAACTAAGCTTGATTTCTTGCACCTGTAACTGGCAGCTCACGTTCACCTCTAACTTCAACTCAAAGGGACCCAGCGTCCTTTGCTGGATTCTGTGGACACTTGCACTTTCTTGTGCACAAACCCACACACAGAGATTCACATACATAAAACCTTTAAAAAATAGGAAATATAAACTTCAAGAAAATACCTACATGGTGCCTGTAAAACAACTATGTGAGGAGGGAAATTTGAGTTAACAAAAACAAACCGTTGTTGCTACTGTTAAGTTTCATAAGCATAATGTTGGTAAGGATAAATTTTGGAAGAAAAGAGATTTTAACTGAATAAAACAGCTCAAACTGATTCAGAAGATTTTTCATATAAAGTAGCTGTGCGTACACTAAAGTAAATTAGATGTTTATTTTTAGTTTTCTATTATATCAAATCTCATAGTGAATAAATTAAGAAAAACTAAACAAAGGCAACAAAATTAGAAGGTTCTCAGTTACCATGATAGAATTAATTAAAATAGACCCAAACTCGCTGCCTGAATGATTTTGTAAAACAATATTCTCATAGAAGGGAGTGATAAAATCTCAGAGGTATAGATTTTACTTCTGACTAGAAATACAATCCAGAGTAAATTGTCGTCAGGTTTCAGTTTTCTTTTTCCTAGTAAAACTGAAGCAAATGTGGAGTAAATGAGTATGCTTTGTTTTGTTTTGAGAGCAGGTATTACTTTGGGGCATTTATATGACACCCTCTTTAATAATTAAATACAGAGTCTATTTTAAGAAAACATGTAAAATGGCAGACACTTTTTATTATAATAGCCTATTTATAATAATGTAAAAGTGGAAACAATATACAATGGAACTGGGTAAGCATACGAAATTTCTACTATTCAGTGGTATAATATTCAATAAATTTTTACTGAGCTTATAAGGTGAGAAAATATTTATCTTGTAAGTTTAGGTAAATAAAAGAGAGGCAAGACAGAAAATTTCATGCTGCAGCCATACTGAAAATTTCAAAAGTAGTTAAAAACAAAAGCAGAAAGGGTCCAGTTGACAGTGACGGACCACTGGTCCATCACTAAAACCAGGCACAAAGATTCTTTCTTGCCATCAGCTTTCCACTCTCTTACATATCCTAAAGTGTTCAAGTAGAAATCAGAGCAATTCTCCTGAAAAGCAACTGGCCTGAACATTTGGAGACTGTAGATAGCGGCTGTGACTCTAAGTCTTATGGGAGTCAAGCCTGCTCTCCAGCTGGAACTTACAATGCTGTGCACTGGCGAGACACCTAAGAGCTGATGTGACGTGACCAGCACCCTGAGGCCTGCTATCAAAATGAAGCAAAAACAAATAAAGCCTCATGATAACTCCACAGTCACTTCAATTGCTTAGAAAAAAACAACTGAAAGTCAATTAAAAAGTTTGTAAGATTGTATGTCTAGTAAGAAGTGAAATCCACACACAAAAGTCACAGAAATGTCTATCTAAAGCCTGAACTCTCTCACTTTAGTTGCTAATACATGCTAAATAGAAATGTCAAAACATAACCAGAAATGACTGCCAGGCTCCTAAGCAATGCCCCTTAGACCCAGAGCCACAGTTGCTCAGACAGAAAAAGTTGACAACTTCTTCAGCAGGTTCAGATTTCATGGACAGCAGAGTCAAAGGAGACACCATGTCACAGGATGGTCTGTGGAAAACAATTAGCTTGCCAGTCATATTCTCTTTTCTTTCTTTTTTTTTCCCCAGAAGATAAGAGGCAGCACACACTAAATTAATAAGATACCCAAGCATCCAAGACATCTAAGTCATGCAAATTTATGTGGGGATATGTGTGAGTTAAAATATTTATGATTAGCTGAACTAAAATGAAACGTAATCCTATATTACTCTAAATTATGTTATTGGTTTTCTGAGCCAAGCTAAAAGCATGATATTCCTTAGGTTTTAATAACTCAAGGTGCCAATTTATAAAGACCCCAAATTAAAATTTTACTATAAAATTATTCTCCCCATATCTACTGTCTGTTCTTGTTCCCCAGTTATCCTGTTTCCATGGCCCCCAAGAGGATAATTTTCAGACTCATGAAACAAAATATTTTCCATGAAAAGCTTTAGAGTTACCTAATATTCTTAAATTAATTTACAGATTCTAAGACATTTGCAGAACTTATAATCATAAAATAAGATATTTAAATTAATTTTTATACTAAGAAGGCTGTAATATATTTCCAAGCTGGAAGTGAAAGCAAAAGAACTTCTGGTTATTATTTAGTTCATCACAACATAGCTAACAGAAAGTCTCACTTAACTGGAATGTTTGGTTTATGGAGGTCTTAAGTCAGCAGGCTATTGCTGAGACTGACTGTCATGTAAATTTCTGAAGTGCCTGATTTGCTTTAGTTCTCTGCAAACACAGTCTTCACATCCTATAGGAGCTCTCATAAAGCGTGGGGACTGGTCATATTCACTACTAAAATGGGGGTGGGATGACTACAAGACAAACTGGAAACACATTACTGTAAGATTCTACCCAGAATACTCACAAACTGCACAGCACACCTATTTCCTAGTAATAATCTCACTTCTTGTTAAACACTTTTGTCAAGACAATGATAACCTCATCTTAAACTCCTAATTATTCCAGGATTGGCACATCACAGACGGGGATGGAGGAGAAGATAAAAACTATCGAACTTTATATATACTTCTCTTTAAATTCCAAGTCAAATGGACAATTTAGTCTGTGATTGCTGATTCTTCTTATTCCTCTGACAAGAAAATAGAAACTTAAGAGGGAATTTGATATAAAACAATAAGCTGAGGAAATGAGAGCCCACGCTCCCAGATCACGCTGTGGCAGAGCCACAGCATCCCCACCTCCCAGTCAGGGTAACTTTCCATTACACTGTGGGAATGCTGTGTTCCGAGAGGCACAGAAGAGGTCTTACCGACTGTAAAACTGTCTCGGGCCCTTTATCTCCGTGCTCATGCGCTGCTTTGGCGATCACTCGGACGGTTTCTTCTTTCCAGTGTTTTGAGAAGTCACTCCTTGATGGCTGCTCTAGATAGTCTGCTCCTCCTGCTTGTGCTTCAGGAGAAAAGAATCAATTGTGCATCTTAACATAGACCACGAGACACTAGATGACGATGAGGAGCTTCTTGCTAGCTCAGAAGTTATGCACTAACCAAGTCAAGTCTTGTGCTATAAAATGTGACCTTCGATACACTAGGATCTTTCCAACCAAAAGTAAGCAAAAAGGAAATAACAAAACCAAGACTATTTAATTATGTTTTACATAAGGAGATTTTCTACATGAAAAGCACCAAAGTCTCAAAACCATCCAGGTTTTGTCAAAAGGAAAATTGGTTTCCGATAGGAATTTCGGCATGCATTTCTGCAATGAGAACATGTTTGTATTTTTCCCCATCTCTATCTGACAAATTGTAACCCTGAGTGAACCCTACTGTCTCCTTTGCGATCCTATCCCTCGAAAGCTGAGTACTCTCACAAGAGAAAACAATGGCAACCTTCCACACTGGTGCCAACATGAGTTTGTGTCTTCAAATACCATACAGGAAAAGGATTCGAAGTTACTTCCAGCTCTACCTAACTTGAGCTCCAGATCATAGGTCCAACCATACACTGACTATACAATGACCTACAAAGCTTATGTCATTGGGCTTTGACCTTCCCTTTCAATGCCTCCTTATATCCTCTGCTGGAAAGAGGCCACACACCACCACTTCTGTGGACACGAAAAGAGAAGTTCGCCTTCCACCCATCAGCACTGTATGCTCTTCCCTCCACCTGTGTGTTCTCCCACCTTCTGGGAATTTGCTTACTTGCTTAAGTACCAGTGGTTTGAGTAAGTCTGGGGAGTAGAGGGACACTTGTGAACCCAGCATATCCCTCCTGATGTAACACCTCTGTCCCCTCGCAAAATGTGACAATGGAGAGTCTCCATAAAAGCAAATGGCTCCTTTACAGAAAGAAAACCACTAACACAAGAGAACCCCTGTTCTACAGTAACACAAAACTTGTCATTTAAAGACAACTTTACCACAATTATGGCTTAATTATCAGTTGACTTAAAACTTATATCCCCTGCCACGCTGTAAAACTCTCATGAGCGGGCATGCTATTTCCCTTTTGCATTGCTAATTCTCTAAGGCCCAGCAAAAATAGGAACATAACTTAATAGAACAATGGAAATTGTTAAGCTAAAGAATGAACATGAAGAATGACAGACAGGATGAACCCTCCACACTGCTGCTAGAGTTAGTGAGACATCCCACGAGACAAAGCAGAGCCACAGGAAAACGTCATTTAACGTTTTACTTTTATACCAAGCATTTATCATTCAAAACATAGTACTACAATTTCAATATACATATACTACAATTTCAATATACACATATGGGCATTCATTTCACCAACAAATTTTAATTAAACACCTAACTGTGTGCCAGGTACAAAGCTAGGCACTAGATCTCCAGGAGTGACAAAACAGACAGTAACGTCTTCTCTTAGAATTAATTATGGACAAGATCACTAATTAAAAATGGAAGGATAATAATTGCAAAAAGGTTTGAATGAGAATGCTCCATAGGTTCAAGTGTTTGAACACCCGATCCCAAGTTGCTGGAACTACTTCCAAAACATTTGGAGGCAGGTTCCCCTTAGAGGAGATGTGTCACTGGAGACAGCCTTTGAAGTTCCAAAGCAGACAGTACTCAGAGGGTATCCATCTCTGCCTCGTGCTTTTGAATCAGATATAAGTTATCAGCTACTGCTGCAGCCTTTCTGCCACCAAGCTCCCTGCCATGAGTCATGGACACAAATGCTCTGCAACCACGAGCTCCAATTGTTTTCTCTTAGAGGTTGCCTTGTCCATGGTGTTTTGTTACAGCAATAGAAAGGCAGTAAAACATAGCCGTATCAGGACAATAAAGTCTAGAAATAAAATGAGGGTTTTGTAAGCAATTTAGTTTGTGGGATGGAGGATAAGGTGAACTCCAAAACCCAATGGTTAGTGAGTTTATTCTGTCAGAGGAAACACAAACAGCCAAGTAATGATAGTAAGCTAGGTGTTACACCGTACAATAACAAAGAATCAAGGTAGGATGCTGATTGGAAAAGGCTAACAGTCCTGAATCCTAGAAATGTTTTGAGCTGAACAAGAGATAGGAAAAGTTTTAATACAACAGCAGTATAACAAGTTTTTTTCTTTAAAGAATTATGGGCTATATAAAGCTTACTAGTATGCAAAAGTCTTTCAGTTCTATCTCTAGCACACACAGAAAATTATACTAGTTACATCTTGGGTAATGGATTACAAAAGAAAGTAGAATTGAGGTCATGAAGATATTAAAAGCTATTGGAGCAATCTTAAACGATATGATTGCCCTTTGGATGACAGACAGCAATAAGGGCAGACAAAAGTGATGAGATGTAAATGTGTATTTTGGAAGCAACATTAGGAATCAGAACTTGAACATAAAGGTAATTCCACAATTTTTGACATGGGTTACTATGGGGATAGAGGTGATTTTTACTATAAGGAAAACCAGAAGTGAGATTGCTTAAATCATATATAGCAAGGAAGGAGAGAAGCTAAAATCATTAATTCCCTACATGTATAACTAGTTCCTGATTGAGAATGGTATGTTCAATACCCCTACTGAGGACAGGGTAGAGATAATAATAAGATACTTCCAATAAGACAGTGCATCTCTTCCTGGATGGTTTCTTGCTTTATACTTAGGACTTTACAGACATTTGCCAAGAAAGTGTTTCCCTGTGTTTGCCAGTTTCTTTTCACCATACAGCAAGAATAATGGCTAATAGGTTAGAGAACTTAGCACAACAAGGGCAAAAAAACCAACCTGGTAAAATACTAGTCTAACTAACAGTCCAAGAGTTTATCAATATCAAGCATCTAAAAGAATAATTTTATTTGATGAGGACAGTCAAATCTATTATATTTCATGGGTCCATGGTTTTCTTCTATTTAGAAATGTGATTTCAAAATACTTTATAGGCAATATTAAATGATTTTGACTGTCACCCAGACTGACTTTCTATGGATAGACTAAAAAACTGACATTACATAAATATTTATATATGTCATCTATTTTAATTTCACAGGAAATCAAGATAAATCTATTATAATACAATATATTAAATGTAATGATATTCATAACTTTCTAGAAATGAACTATGGGCCCAATATACACACTTGGGAGAGTGCTATTAATAAGAACATTTTAGAAGATATGCCAGCTGATTTGTGTCTTGAAACTTGTGGGCAGGATTATTTTGGAAATGAAAAGAGTCTAGGAAGAAGAAAGAGTTTTTGGAAAACATTTTTAAGGATCAATAAAAGACTCTTAAAAAAACCTTGATATAAATCACATTAATAAGCAAATTAAAATTAAGGACAAACTAAGAAGGGTTATAAAAAACTTGGTAGTGAAAATAGATTGGAGTGATCTTGAAAAGATTCATAAATATTTTGAGATATTCAGAGGATAAAAACTGCCTAAGTTATGAACACTATTAGCAATGTCACCATTGTAGGAAAGTTCCCTACATGTGAGAGCTATGAGGAACAGGTTAAGGTGAGAGGAGGGACAAGCTAACAGCCTAGAAAAGTAATCAGAGAAGCACTCAAGGAAAAAAAAGGTGCTTATTACCTTGACTTTCTGGGAACCATATTCACCACATGCATACTGACAGAGAAAAAGAGATTACTGCATCTTCTCCATTCAATCAAGAGTATATTCAATCCTCCCCTAAACACAGCTTTGAGAGAGCAATGTTGGGCTGGCTGTGAGCAAACAAACATGGAACTCTTGAGTCTGCATTTCTGGGTCTCTAAACTCAACTGTGTAATGTTAATAATAAAGGCCTCAAAACATGAGTTAAACATCAAGCTAACTCATAACAAAAAAGACATTACTTTGTTATATTTAAGAGCTGGCAGCCCATGGTAAGCTGGCTATTCTCTGGTAGATGGAGCTCAATGTCCGCATACTATGGATAGCACTAATTGAACATAATGAATTAAGAAAAGAAGAGGGAAGAGTTGGAAGATAGGCTGGATAAGATTTGCATACATTTAGCTTCTGTGGGCAATGAATATTACTGGAAAAAAATAATACTACTAGGTTTAGCAAACAACAAATAGCAATTTGATTAGTATTGTATATCCTAGTGGTGGTAGTTTAAATGTAGTTGGCCCCCATAAGCTCATAGGGGGTGGCACTATTAGGAGGTCTGGCTTAGTTGAGGTAGGTATGGCCTTGTTGGAGGAAGTAGCGGTAGGTTTTGAGGTCTCATATATGACCAAGCCATACCCAGTGTCTCAACCACTTCCTGTTGCTGCAGGTCAACAGGTGTATTAACTCTCAGCTCCTTCTCCAGTACCATGTTAAGCCTGTATGCCACCAGGCCGCACCAATGATGATAATGGACTAAACCCCTGGAACTGCAAGCCACCCAATTAAATGTTTTCCTTTATAAAAGTTGCTGTTGTCATGGTGCCTCTTCACAGCAAGAGAAACCCTAAGTCACTAATATTCCTTCTTGAAATATCACTAAGTGGATACAGATCTGTAGCTGGTTCCTTTGCTTAATCTTTATTGAGAAAAGAAGATGGAAATCCCGGCAAGGAAAGTGAGTAGGTAAAATGATCCACTCAGAGTGGAGAGAAGCAGAGATGAGAAGTCAGGGGTCTCTCTGGGTTTTCTCATTTTTGTGTGGAAATTCTCTAGATTTACTTCCTATCTTCTCACTTTTCAGTGCAGAGAAATGGGAAATTTGTAGCAAGAAACTCATGGTCCTAAAACCTGTTTGCAATTAATCTGCTTAAAAAAAGATTAAAAGAAATTTTATCTTCAATTGTCCTAAAAGCTCTTTGTATTAAATTATTTTAGTATTTACTTTGAATATTTAATGTTTTTTCAGGTAATATCTAAGAATTACATATTTTAACATTTATGCTTTTTATGAATTTGCCAGTTTTATTGATCTGTATACAATTTTTAGCTTGGAAGACAGTTTTAAATATTTAGTGCTTAGTGAAATTACTTTATCTTTTGTAAAAGTAGGTATTGATCATATGGCTCTACAACTGAGGTATATTCCCAACCCTGTTTTGTAATCACAATTTAAGAAAAAAGAAACTGAATCAATGCTGCTATCCCAGTATTATATAATAAACATGAGTATTTTAATATTGTCTATTGAGAACTCTTTCATAATTGACCCAGCAAGTCAATTTACTTCTTTCCTAACCACAGCCTTTCCTTCTTCCTGCCAGAAGGATAGCACCTGGCTCAAAGTAGGCAGGAAAATCTTAGCAATTTTCTTGAAAAGGCAAATGTATGTGCAGTGGTGTCGGTCAAGGAACAAGGAAGCTCTGAGCTCTGGGCATGGGGGGTCCTAGACCTTTACTAACTTCTATTGCTTCTTTATGCTTGACTGTAGTTAAATTTCATGCTTTAATTTCTTAAACAGGTGCCAGTTTTAATTACCTATATACCATTTTTAGCTTGACAGATAGTTTTAAATATTTAGTTTTGACTAACATTATTCAATTTTTTTTTTAAAAAAAATTGGGTGTTGAGCACATGGCTCTACTCCTGAGCATTAGTGAGCATATCATATATTAAAACACAATAATAATTGATGCTGTTACTTAATAATAAAATACAACAGTAAAATTTGACAAACCTGTAGCTGCAGAAAACTCCGCCTCCCTCAGTTTTTGAGCAGCTAAAAGCTTTTCCTGCAATGCTCTTTGTGCAAGTTGCGTATCCCATTCTTCAAGTTCCTTCTCAAATCGTTGGTTGTCTTCCTCAACAAAATCTCTCAAATCTGGTGGCAATGTTTCTAGTCCAACAAGGGCCTGCCCAGTCTCTTTATTAAACTCCTCTGCAAATCAAATTTCAAAAAACTACTATAAAATTAAGAATTAAAGGAAAAATGCAAAGCTCAAACAAGAATACATTTCAAATAGAATATAAACTCTAGACCACTATTATATATAGTTATTATTTCAAACAATATTACCTAGCTTTTCTTTAAAAGTCTTAAAGTGCTCAGACAAACAATGGCATGAGTATTTGAAAATGAACTAAGGGATTCTGAGAAGTTTCTAGAGTCTGAAGGGTACTGATGAGACACAATCTGTGATTAAAATGTTTTGTGTCTCTAACACTGATATAATATCATTTTTGCCACTCTAAGACAGCACCCAATCTATGATCATGCAGAAAGTGGCCTTTTCACAGAAGTGGGCAGCAATCATGACTTTTTTTAGGCTCTACGCAGAACTGAAACTGTTTTTCATGTTAAGGAGTTAACTATAACACAAAAATACAAACTTAAGAAGCTTATCAATGCAGCAAGATGTTCTGACATAGTATGTAACCAGTACTTAACAAGTCACGTGAATTGTAAACTCTCTTAAGTTAGAAATGGACAGCCTGGTCAGGTGATACAAAAAAAAAAGTTGGCTGCATCTCTTCAGAGCCTTTACTGGGTGTTTTCTTTATGAAAAGCCCGTGTTAGAGTAACAACAACAACAACAAAAAAGACTCATACTGGCTTTGGCTCTGAGCTAAGAAGATTACAGTGAGCAAGGCTAGCCAAACACACACCCTATCCAATGGAAGAAATCTGTTTGAGAACACATAAACAAATGTTTTTGAATGTTACAAAAAACTTTGCAAGAGGAGAAGACATGAAGTTCAAATATAGTAAAGTATATAAAGTTCAAAATGTACAAGACTGCTAAGTGAAACTGGAGGAAATGTCACAGCCCAGAAAGAAAGTCTTCTGTGTTACCTGAGGTGTCAAATGTCCGTCAATGTGTCGATGCACCATGGAGGAAAACATTCAGCTTTACACTTACTATTTAGCTGTGAGGACAATATGACTGCATGGGTCACATTGCCAAAGTCTACCTTAGGTTATGCCACTTCCTCAATTCAGCTTCCCACATCGCATTTTCCACCCTGAGTCCTTATTCAAAAGTCTATCACTCTGGGACTGCAGACCTGGCTTAGCAGTCAAAAGAACTTGCTGTTCTTGAGGACATGGATACAGTCCCCAACATCCATATAGTGGCTCTCGATAACAGTCTGTAACTCCAGTTCTAAGGGATCCACTCTGATCTTCTGGTGGGCACACAGGCACGAGGCTCTTCTTATACAGTGCACTCTTATACATGCAGGTAAAACACTCATACATAAAAATAAAAGGTAAATAACCTCTAAACAATAATAATGGTGATGATGCATCATCTTACCTTGTATTAAGAATTGTGCCTTGTCATTTATGTACATCAAACAGTAAGCACTGGCATTTCGATAACCACCAAAAGAGTCCCTTACTAGCTCTTCCCATGATGACTTAGTCACAGCAATATCATTGTACTTCATCCATCTGCTTTCACGATGGTCAAAAATATATGCCCAATAGTGCCCGGCATTGGCCTGACCTTCGTGAACTAAAACAGCATGAAGGCGATAAGGGACCTAACATGGAAAAAAAAACAAAGTAGAACTTTGAATATACAGTCTTTATACCATCTCCAACTGAATCTGAACACTCCCTATTTGAGGAAAGATGCAGGGAGGAGGGCACTTTTTTTTTAAATGGAAGTAAAGTAGCTGGAATCAAACTTTTAGAGAAAAACAACAGAACAAAAAAAAATAACATGCAAAATAATCTGGGGGTGGCTGGAAATCTGGAGGAGTTAAATAAACTAAAATATATACAAAACGTGTAGTAATTGAAAATAGACTAGTGTGTGTTAGTGTGAGGCCTACCACTTATTTCTACTGAACAAAGGAGTCATGGTGAACATTTAATACACACACAGTTTCCCTCAGTTTTCACAAAAAACAGACTGTATAATCTCTTCATATCCAGAGTTAACATTTTATCTCTTCTTGCTGTTTGGAAACAGTTTCTTACTATGTAGCCCTCCTTGGCCTGGAAACCATGTGCTAGATCTACGTGACCCAACATTCTGGGTGCTGGCTTTAAAGGAGAGTGCTACCACTCCCAGCTAGAAATTAAACATTAACTGAGTTTTGTAACTCTCCCAAAATTAAGTATCTTTAAATGGGCATATGTTTTCTGATGTTTGGAAAATAGATTTTATTGAAATATTTTTAAGGTAGCTAGGTATATCATAAAGGAAATGTTTTAAAATTTTTATCAGAAATTTTCTCCCATTAGTTTATTCTGTAATACCAAATATATTACTTATTATAATAAAATATATCCAAGTTATAGGACAAAACATGTATTGGGAGTTAGTATAAGATAGATAAGATAAACGAGAGAGGATGGAAGGATAGTAGTTCAACAGTCAAAAGCACTTATTGCTCTTCCAGAGGACCTAAGTTTTATCCTCAGCACATATGTGCAGCCGATCATAGCTGCCTGCAACTCCAGCTCAAAAGTTATCTAACACCTTTGGCCTCCAGAGGCACTGATAAACACAGAAACATCCACATAATTAAAAAACATCCTTAAAAGCAATGTAAAGATGAATTAGAGTGTATGTCAACAATTCTGACAATGATAGCAGCTCAGTGTTCACTTACTTGGATCATGGATTTGTCAGAGTACATAAGTTCAATGGTTCGGTGGATTCTGGATATGCTTTCCTGCAGATCTGCAGACAGAAGTCGTGACTTAATGGATGACAAGTGTCACATGAATTTTTACTGAGAGTAATAGCAGAGGGACCGAGGTTCTCTTATAATCACACTAGAGAAGAAGAAAAGTTTCCTAAACTAGTCTTTAAGATGCTAGTTATCATTCCTCTTCCAGCTAAGAATTATTCAATAAATTTAAGAATGTCAAAAATAGATATTAACTAGCATTGGAGTCCTTGTGAAATAAAGTCAAAAGTACCAAAAATAGGACTCATCAAAGAAATATGCAGTGCCAAGAAAATTAAACTGCACTCAAGCATTCAGTAAGCTTTCAAGGAATCCTAACCCACCACCCCATACATACACACATGGTACTGGAGATTTTTCTAGAAAAAAATCCACTATGAGCTTGTGTACATATAAGTAACTGAAAGACTAAAGTAACCCAGGGAAAGGACTCTAACTACAGTACTTTCTACCTCTATTTCTACTTCTCTAGAAAAGAATCCTATAAAACTAAAGACTGGGTGTCCACAGCTACATTATTTCAGAATTTCAAAATCTTAATAAATGACTGTATCAATACATTTAAATACCATATAATCACAACATACTATTAATTGGTTGAAGAGAACCAAGAAGCCAGAAAAAAAAATATCAAAAAATATTAATAACTTCAAACTCTGGAAAGAATTATTTTAGCCTAGTAGAAAATTAAAAAAAAAACATAAAAACATAACATCAACACCCTATGAACACCTAAAATTTTAATCAGCACTACAAACCAAAAAAGGGGGGTGCTACAGAGATGACTCACTGGTTAAGAGCACTGGTTGCTCTTTCAGAAGATGTGAGTTCAATTCCCAGCACCCACATACACAGCAGCTCACAACCATCTGTAACTGTAATCCTATGGGCATCTGAAGCCCACTTCTGGCCTCCAGAGGCACTGCACACAGGGATGTACCAAAATACATGGAAACAAAATACACACACAAATTAAAGGGAAATAACCAACAAAACAAAAACCAGCATAAAGGTCAAATGTCAAACTGGGAAAATAGAGTCTATGGCATGCACTATGGGCAAAAATATTAATGTTTCAAATAGAGTACACTGCCTTTTCAGAAATAAGAATTAGAAAAATACTTAATATAAAATATAGGCAAATAAACTACTTCACAACTTGTTACAGTAAATAAATAATGTATATAATACTTTCAGCATTTCAGTTTTGGTATATATTAAACTGTCCAAAATGTTTACAAAATAAAATAATGAGATAAATAATACATTTTTAAAAATATGAAAATTCAATGCACTTATAATTAAGGGAAAGCAAATCAAGACACAGAAATGGCATTTATGACCTACCAGACTACTCCAGAAAAAAGTAAATCCAGGGTTTGGAAATTTTCTGAGAGTACCCTCTCACACAGAACTATTTATAACAGGCATAATTTTAAAACATACAAACCTTAACTAAAAAATGCTATCTTAAAAACATATTCTATTTATTGAAAAATATTATGTTTATATTATGTATTTATATACATGCATATATATGTAGTAGGCCAACAATGGATATTAAATACATTATTGCTGTACATTGGGATATAACACAACAGTTTTAAAACTAAAGCTGGTACACTGTATCAATAGGAATTAAAGACAAAAACAAGGATCTGGAGTGAATCAGTCTTTCCTTGTCCACAGCATGGTATACACAACTTCTTATGCCATGAATGTTCCTCATGCTCATCTATCTAAATTGACATCTATCTAAATTGAACTCATCACCTTTTCTTCCTCTTCCAAGTAGGGAGGCACCAATTTGTATTTACAAAAGTTTATTTTACTTATTTATGCTACTGTGAACTAAAGGGAGCAATGAGATTTCTCTCTCAGGTCTGTGATTGTTAACCTCCATGTGCCTGTTGTCACTGAATAATATTTCTAATTTTTCATTTCTTTTTTCCCTTGATTCAGTACCTTACTGTCAAATGTTTATTAGCACCTACCATCTGCCAAGTCCAGAAGAAAATTATCCAACACTTATTATAGCATTCAATAAACACTATGCTTAATTAATGTTAGCAAATTCTAATATTAACATTATTTTCTATGTATATGTACAACATTAAGATAAGCTCTCTAGTTACTGAGGCTAACAGTACAATTATTGACTCTATTAAGCTGCGATTGTTCTTTAGTCACATTTACCATAGGAGTCAATTTGACATTTACAGTAAGACACCTAGAGCAATGAAAGCTGTTTAATGTGATTTCTTCCTTTTACTATAATTAATAGTTTAGAGTTAGTTGGGTATGTATATTTTGACAAGTTAAAAAACTATACTATAACTTATCATGAAATATTAAAGTTAAAAAGTATATTTTAACAGAAAAAGATATGAGTTCAAAATAAAATTTCTTTCAAGAAAGACAACTTGGCACTACAGTATGGATGCATTCATGTACAATGGCTCCTGCACATAAAATCCTTATTTTTCTTATTTTGCTGCATAGTCCCTGAAAATTGTCCATACTGGCATTGGGTTCACGGATCATTTCTGCAAATCTGTTAGACCAGATTTAAAAATTAAAAGTCTAAGGTTGGAGATGGGACTCAGCATCTCTAGCACGAAGATGCCTCCAGGCTCAATCTTAAGTACAATTTAGGAAAAAACAAACAAAAATGAAAACTAACTTCTTAAATTTTTACACCTAAACATAAACAGTCATCCCCTTTTCACTATGCGGACATCACTAAGTACAAATTTTGATGCTCTGTGACATTTCACCAATGGAGTAGCTGCAAAGGCAAAGCCAGTTTGATACAAATTTAGATACTCCACTGCAAATCAGACCATCTGTTATATCATTAATCAGTTAAGGAATCTGGGGAAGCCCTTTCAGTCCCTGTGACTCCGACACTCACTGCATAAAATTGGAGAGTCACATCAGTTTCTCACACAGAAAATCTTCATAAAAGATTGAAAAAAATACTTGTGTTTAAATATGAAACCCAGAGGTATCTGACGTCATCTGAAGTAACACACCAGGAGAAGCTTCTTACCTCGTGTGTCATTTTCTATTTCTGTCCTCCAGCGATGTAAACAGCTCTCTAGCACAGACAGTTCCTCTTCTGTTATGTGCCTTGGTGCTGGATGCATGGGTAAATCTGGAGGTATCCGAGACTGAGTGAATGGTTTGTGTATCACTGTCCTCAGTGATAGGGCAGCACCTGATGCAGGTGATGAGCTGGGCAGTTCTGAAGCAGGGGTTCCCTGCTGTTCTGTTGTGCTGTGTATTTAAAGAATACATTACTGATTAAACTTCCAGCACTAGGAAAGACTAGGCCAGATACATAAGATAGCATCAGAGTCTCTCATAATTTCAAGAGGAAGTGGTCTTAAGAACAGATCTAATATCCTTAGTGCTTGAAGACTTGAATCTCACAAGGATGAAATTGTGAGTCTAAAGTAAGATTGTCTTTCTGTTTTTAAATGAGAAATCTAATGCATGCTCTAAAGATCTCTTGTTAATACCAAGCTAGAGTCACAGAAACAAATTCTACTCTGAATTGCTTTACATATGATAAAATGTTTAAAATCTACAGACCACAACATTGCAAAGAATAAATCTGAATAGAAAAAAGTTTATGAGAATTCCAATTGATAACTATAGATCTACTGAAATAATAAAAGAATAATCTTCTAAGTGAGTTTTAGAAGGGTTGTTGAAGTCACAGCATGCACACTTGATCAAACCCTGCCCGGATGTGTTCCAGGACACAGTCAGCCCAGCAGCAGGCTGTGTGTAGGTAGAAACGTTACCTTGGTGAAGACTGGGATGGTATGGAGCCACTAGTTGAGGAACTAGCATCAATATCATCAACCGGAGAGGTGCAAACAGGTTTACTCGAGGCAAATTCCAATGCATACTGTAGAACATCTACCAAGGGGAATCTTTTGGGACCGGAACCATAGCTTAAATATCTGTTAATAAAATATACCAATGTTTTATCTATATCATCAGCAATATGTTTTTAAGCAAGTCTTATAAAATGAAACAACACAAATAAGTCAGAAATGAAGCTTACTTTCTAAGGAAGAAGATGAAACTGAATATACATTAAAGAAATGCACTAAATGTTCTCGAAAGGACAGCAAAACTGATCAAAATGGAAAGCTGTGAGTACAGCTGTACCTAAGACACTGTTCTGAACTGTGGATCAGGGGAAGATGGCGTTCTAAACTGTGGATCAGTAAGAAGATGCCGTTCTAAACTGTGGATCAGGGGAAGATGTCGTTCTAAACTGTGGATCAGTGGGAAGATGGCGTTCTAAACTGTGGATCAGGGGAAGATGCCGTTCTAAACTATGATCAGTGGGAAGACAACCTGTTGGACCATCTGCAAATATTCTCTTTGAATCCTACACTGATCTCAGCTTCAAAGTAGTGGCTTTTACCATTATTTACTTTGTGAGCACTTTTCATACATATGAACCTTATGAGAATAAAACCTACTGGAAATATAATACATATTCACTCAACAATTTGTTATTAGTGTGAAGATTAAAAGCAAATGGGAGGAACTCAAATAAAGTTGTAGCTAACCAACTGGAATTATATACACCACATTTCAGCCTGTGGACTTATCTGGCTGCATGACACCCACATTCTACATTTCATGAGGTTTCCTAACAAATAATGCAGTATTGTGGATGTAGCAACATTTGCACACACAGCCACTCACTTGGGGTACTCAATAGCACTGGCTCTCGCCACGCGCCTATGAGCTGCCTAACCTCCTCTCACTGCCTACCTTATTCCCGAGTGACGCTGCTGTATGACGTTTGGGAGACCAGGGAGGTTAGAGTTTGAATCTTCTCTTTTACCTGCCATTCTTTTCAACACAAAGTAAATCTCATGCTCTGTGCTAGAGTCTTTTAGCTCCATTTATAGCATCAGGGGAACAAGCTGATGATAATCACATATTTAATTTCAATTTCTAAATAAGCCTTTAAAGCCTATTAAAGATGCAATCTATTTTCTAAAATAATTAATCAAACTTCAAATCATATAAGTTTAAGTTATAAGTTACCCAGAGCATACTAAAAATTAAAAATTTTGATAATCACCAAATACATACTTTCCTATCATAACTACATAAAAGTTAAATACCTCTCTAATCTTTGTTGTAATACTGTGAGGTAATCTTTAAGTCGTTTGATCTCTTCACGTTTAATTCTTGTTATTTCTCTGTTTCTGTGCATATACCTATCAAGGAAAAAATTAGCAATCATTAGTATTTCCAAATAACTTGGAAGCAGGTATGGTGTTAAGTCTAATTATTACTATAAAGGGTCAATTGAAATTTTATAAGATATCATATGTAAAACACAAGAATATTTTAACATTCCAATATGCATTTATAACTATATATTTATAAAAGAAATGAACATATTCCCATGAAAAATATCAAGCTATCATGTATCAATGAGGCTTCAACTGAAAGAAATAACATCACATAGTTACCACACAGTTACCCTTCCCTCACTCACTGAGAGGTTGCAAAACTGTAACATTCTCTGTAAACCATACCTGTCCAGATATAAAACTTGGGGAAATTCTAATTTATTGTGAATTTTTTCTGGTCTTCCCAATGCTTGATTAAATTCAAATCTTGACAGTTCAAATGTTAATACAGGAGGCAGCTCAGTAAACCAATGCTGAAAGGAAACACAACAAATACTGAGATCAGTTTCTGTTTTCCCCATTGAACTTTTTCAGATGGGGATACACCACTGCTGCTGACATCACCGTCTGACATCACGGAGAAAGGAGTACAGTGGCTTCCTTACAGCTGATGTCTTTTTAAAAGGTTTTCATAGCCTTGGAAAACCCAATGGTGGGTCTGATGTGTAAGAGGACAGAGGGAAACCTTATCTCCATACTGCTCTTTTTCCACAATTGTTTACATTAGAAATCCCAGCCAGAAGAGAAGGACAGTTTCCATTAAGACTCAAGAGTTCTGCCTCCTTCAGTCTTCTGCTGAGTGACACTTCCTGAAATCGACCCACTTGTCATATCCCATGACTTGACTCAGAGGGAAAATTACTTGTCTGGCACTAATGCTCACTGTTCTCACCCTAAAATTGGGAAAACATTATCTTCCTATTTTGTTTAGATTTTTTTCTTTTTTCTTCCCGTTTTTATCTTGAACCTTACAACTATACATTATAGTAATTTATGAAAAAGATTTGCAATTAGCAGATAAAGTTTGTTTGTAAAACTATATTTATAAAATTTAAACACAAACTATGTTTAATGTGTTAAATTTCTTGCTGCTCTGAGCCAGTGTCCCCACTCACCCACACATACACATGTGAGATTCAACGAACCTTCAAAAAAGTTGTTTTCATGTAAACCTCAAGATTTACAAAAGCCTACTATTTGTTTCAATGGTGAATGTTTACATTCAAGCAAACAGATACAGAGATGTAAAATAATGGACCAAAGATTTAAGCTATTTATTTTTATAAGCCCTGTAATAAGGTGCTGTTAAAGGGAATGCCAGAGTCACAAAAATGGCACCACATACTCCTCAGTAAGTGTGCATGATCTTAAATCTGAACCTTAACAGGAATATGATCTAAATATAATCTATCATAGATTATATTCTGTAAAATATAATTGTATAGAATGTAATCTAACATAGATTATATTCTGTACAATGTAATTGTGTAGAATGTAATCTAACATAGATTATATTCTGTACAACTTTCACAATTTACATCTAATTATTGTAATTAAATGCAAACATTTTTTAATATTTTCTCCATCATTAGCAGCTATGTAATTAGAACCTTAAATATGCATTGGGGCATTTTTAAAAAATGGGAGTTAAGAGGACAATGAAAACGCTGAACTCACCTCTTGACCTGATTTTCCTGAATTATCTGAATGTAACGATTCAATCTCTCCTTCAATCATCGCAGCTTCTAGGCACTCATGCAGGTCTTTGAACCCGTTGACCTGAAGTGGATACTGACCAAACATTTCAGTGTTTTCAAATTTTTTTCCTATAGGATGGTTGGAGAAGTTAATTAATGTTCCTCAATTTGGCTTTTCAGCTACTAAAAGTAACTGTATATATGGATCCTTTCCTGAATCTAAAAGAGCATCAATCACTGTGCTCCAGAGAATAATGGGTGAGTAGAGCTTTCCTACACACACACACGAACCCATATATATTTTATATATAATATATATGTATATGTGTATATGTATGCATACATGTGACAATGGGTTAGTAGAGATTTCCCACTGGCTAATACATATACACGAGTGTATTCATTCACACTTAGTCACAGATAGTAATTTTAACTTACATGTATATGAGCTCTTAAGACACTGTGCTAACACTGGATATGTGTGTATATACACATGCATATGTATGTGTGTATGGCCCTTCTGATATAAGATTCTCCTCAGTATGCTGTGAATATGCTTTATTACCATTGGTTAATAAAGAAGCAGCTTCAGCCTATGACAGGACAGAATAAAACCAGGTGGGAACTCCAAACAGAGATACAGAGAAAGAGTAGGCAGAGTCAGGGAGATGCCATATGGCTACTGAAGGAGGAGGATGTTGGAACCTTTCTGGTAAGCCACCGCTTTGTGGTGGTACATAGATTAATAGAAATAGATTAAGATATAAGAGTTGGTTAATAAGAAGCCTGAGCTAATAGGCCAAACACTGCTTGTAATTAATATACTTTTCTGTGTAATTATTCAGGTCTGGGCAGCCAGGAAACAAACAAGCAGCCTCCGCTTACACCACCCTTTCATATTTTATGATGAAAAGAATATGGAAGGGTATAAATGGATAGAGCCAATGAAGTCTAAAGCTCATACACAGAGGGAAATAGGCCATTCTAAAAAAATTAAGATGTTGGAATTAAATTAAATTCAGAATTTTGGTACATTTTATGGCTTCAAAATAATTCCATGAAAATTTGAAAGATATTTGTTAGATAATAAAGAGACAAATAAGTAAATAAATAAAATTTTAGGCTTGAAATGAGTAGGGAAATGAAAATAGCCCCTACGGAAAATTCAGGGAGGCCAGTGTCATTGTCCAGGTGAGGTTACCAAGGCAGGGACATGAAGCTCTCTTCTCAAGTCCTCCCTTTATGCCAGAATTTACGTTTCTGTGCATCACTGAAAATTCAAGACACATTGCAGCAACTCCTGCTGTGCATGTCTTATTCAGCAGCACTCAGATGTGCAGTCCATGGAGAGCAAGGTGAAGAGTGAGAATCATGGAGACTCTCCACGCAGTTCACGGAGAGTCCGAGAATTGGATTCAGAGAGAATGGGGGATATAAGAGTGATCTCGAACACTCGGAGGAAAGGGGAGTGTGAAGACAAAAGACCTGACAGGAGCAAAGGCAGGTCATTGGAATAGAAGTTCTCCAAATGCTGAGGATGCTTTGTAGGAAAAATACATTAATAAAGTAACAGAAAATTGCTGCAAGGAACGACAGGTATGAAACAGGGTGAAAAACCATATGATCATTTCATTAGATGCTGAAAAAGCATTTGACAAAATTCAACACTCCTTTATGATAAAGGTCTTGGAGAGATTAGGGATACAAGGGGCATACCTAAATATAATAAAAGCTATTTACAGCAAGCCGACAGCTAACATTAAATTAAATGGAGAAAAACTCAAAGCCATCCCACTAAAATCAGGAACACGACAAGGATGTCCACTCTCTCCATACCTCTTCAATATAGTGCTTGAAGTTCTAGCAATAGCAATAAGACAACATAAGGGGATCAAGGGGATCCATATTGGAAAGGAAGAAGTTAAGCTTTCATTATTTGCAGATGATATGATAGTATACATAACCGACCCCAAAAACTCTACCAAAGAACTCCTACAGCTGATAAACACCTTTGGTAATGTGGCAGGATACAAAATCAACTCCAAAAAATCAGTTGCCTTCCTATACACTAAGGATAAGGAAGCAGAGAGGGAAATCAGAGAAGCATCACCTTTCACGATAGCCACAAATAGCATAAAATACCTTGGGGTAACTCTGACCAAGGAAGTGAAAGATCTATTTGGCAAGAACTTTAAGTCTTTGAAGAAAGAAATTGAAGAGGATACCAGAAAATGGAAGGACCTCCCTTGCTCTTGGATTGGGAGGATCAACATAGTAAAAATGGCAATTCTACCAAAAGCAATCTATAGATTCAACGCAATCCCCATCAAAATCCCATCAAAATTCTTCACAGATCTGGAGAAGACAATAATCAACTTTATATGGAAAAACAAAAAACCCAGGATAGCCAAAACAATCTTATACAATAAAGGATTGTCTGGAGGCATTACCATCCCAGACTTCAAACTCTATTACAGAGCTACAGTACTGAAAACGGCTTGGTACTGGCATAAAAACAGAGAAGTCGACCAATGGAATAGAATAGAAGACCCTGACTTTAGCCCACAAACCTATGAACACCTGATTTTCGATAAAGGAGCTAAAAGTATACAATGGAAAAAAGAGAGCATCTTCAACAAATTGTGCTGACAAAACTGGAAGTCAATCTGTAGAAGAATGAAAATAGATCCATATATATCACCATGCACAAAACTCAAGTCCAAATGGATTAAAGACCTCAATATCAGTCCAAACACACTGAATCTGATAGAAGAGAAAGTGGGAAGTACTCTACAACACATGGGCACAGGAGAACACTTCCTACGTACAACCCCAGCAGCACAAACACTAAGGACATCATTGAATAAATGGGACCTCCTGAGACTGAGAAGCTTCTGTAAAGCAAAGGACACTGTCACTAAGACAGAAAGGCAACCCACTGACTGGGAGAAGATCTTCACCAACCCCGCAACTGACAAAGGTCTGATATCCAAAATATACAAAGAACTCAAGAAATTAGACCGTAAAAGGTTAATCAATCCAATTATAAAATGGGGCACTGAGCTGAACAGAGACTTTTCAACAGAAGAAGTTCAAATGGCCAAAAGTCACTTAAGATCATGCTCAACTTCCTTAGCAATCAGGGAAATGCAAATCAAGACAACATTAAGATACCATCTTACACCGGTCAGAATGGCTAAAATCAAAAACACCAATGATAGCCTCTGCTGGAGAGGTTGTGGAGAAAGGGGCACTCTCATCCATTGCTGGTGGGAATGCAAACTTGTGCAACCACTTTGGAAAGCAGTGTGGCGGTTTCTCAGGAAAGTCGGGTTCAACCTACCTCTTGACCCAGCAATACCACTATTGGGAATATACCCAAGAGATGCCCAAACATACAACAAAAGTATATGCTCAACTATGTTCATAGCAGCATTGTTTGTAATTGCCAGAACCTGGAAACAACCTAGATGTCCTTCATTGGAAGAATGGATGAAGAAAGTATGGAATATATACATATTAGAGTACTACTCAGCAGTAAAAAACAATGACTTCTTGAATTTTGCATACAAATGGACGGAAATTGAAAACACTATCTTGAGTGAGGTAAGCCAGACCCAAAAAGAGGAACATGGGATGTACTCACTCATATTTGGTTTCTAGCCATAAATAAAGGACATTGAGACTATAATTCGTGACTCTAGAGAAGCTAAATAAGAAGGTGAACCCAAAGAAAAACATATAAGCATCCCCCTGAATATTAACCTTCATCAGGCGATGAAAGAAGACAGAGACAGAGACCAACATTGGAGCACTGGACTGAAGTCTCACGATCCAAAGGAGGAGCAGAAGGAGAGTGAGCACGAGCAAGGAACTCAGGACGGCGAGGGGTGCACCCACACACTGAGGCAATGGGGATGATCTATCGGGAACTCACCAAGGCCAGCTGGCCGGGGACTGAAAAAGCATGGGACAAAACCGGTCTCGCTGAACATAATGGACAATGAGGACTACTGAGAACTGAAGAACAATGGCAATGGGTTCTTGATCCTATTGCATGTAATGGCTTTGTGGGAGCCCAGGTAGTTTGGATGCTCACCTTAATAGACCTGGATGGAGGTGGGTGGTCCTTGGACCTCCCACAGGGCAGAGAAACCTGCTTACTCTTTGGGCTGAGGAGGAAGGAAGACTTGATTGGGGGAGGGGGAGGGAAGGGGAGGTGGTGGCGGGGAAGAGGCAGAAATCTTTAATAATTAAATTAATTAATTAATAAAAAAATCAGCAAGAAAAAAAAAAAGAAACAGGGTGAGGATAAGAAATGAAACATGGTAGAACAGTGACCTGAATGATTTTCATTGTAACACACACAGTTTAGATAGAAACGTATTTAAGCCACATCAATTAGCACAATATCTATGAAACAACTTCCTAATACTAAGTGTCAAGATGAATTGACAGCCACGATGAAGGATTGTACCAGCTGAATATGCTCTGAAGTGTACTGCAGTACCCAGTCCCAGCCTGCTTAGACCTACTTCCTCATTTACACAGTGCTACTTCAGATAAATCAGAAGGGCAAATTAAACAACCTGATTTTGCGTGCTAAATAATTGTTTAGCATTTGAAGAAAAATGCAGTTACCTCATTGTAACTTTAAATGCCTAATATGCAGTTTATGTCTGCCTTATTCAGGCCATTACAAAAAGACAACGCTTTGAACAATGTGAAAAATCCCCTGTGACATTTTGGAATTTTTCTCAAAAGTTTATAGCTTGAGAATCAAATATTTGAAAAACATATATTTAATGAGCCTGATATCTTTCCTTTTTTAAAAAATCAAACAGAAATTTAAAAGACCTAAGTTTTAAAAAATATGCAGCCTACAATGAGTAGAATTACTCTCAGTCAATATTAAAAAACAAAATACTTCCATTTCTTAAAAATGAGTAAGGATGTTATAATCACTCTGAAACACACTGTGCCGACTTGCTAAATTCAAACTTAACCAAGTGACCATCAAACCAAGGTGGTCATTCAACTCCAGCACAGCATGCAAGTTCCACACCTGAACTGCCTGAGGGCATAAGCATTTCCAGATTTGTGAACTCTTCTAATTATGGAATGTCCGTGGACACCTGGTTCAGTCCCTGCCCCTCTGCCATCTCCCTCTCTTTTCCTCGAGGGGCTCAGGACGGAAGCCTGTACAGTTACACTCTTCTGCTGAGTTATTCCTTATCCTGGGTTGAGCATCTCTTATAGTCAAATCCAAAAAGACACATGTTAAAAAGCCATAGGCTTTTAGGATCATATCAGTTCTCTCTAATTCACATTCTGAAGTTCTCAGCATCTCAAAGGCCTTTTATTGAAAGAAGTATTATGATAAAGGAAGTGCAGTGTGAACATACACTGTAGTTAGGTCTGTGCAAAAGATGAGTAGGAAGGGGGCAGAAGAGTACATCCAGTTACAAATAAAGACTACCAACAAACACAGTCAAAAGAGCCAACAGACAGCAGCATCTTGAGATAATAAAAGTAAACAAGCAACCATACCTTCAAGCACTCCCATGGCTAGGAATCTTCCGTAGAACAACTCTACCATAGGGTTCTTTGGCTTCTCTTCATCCCTAAAGCATGTTTAAAAGATAGAAATATGCTTATAATTATCAGTTCTATAAATAATTGAGAAAACATTAAAAAGGACCATTAAAAAGAACAATATATGACGAGATGGTAATATTCACATGATTATCACGCACACAGCTCTGTTATTTATTGTGTCACCTTGGGCAAAGTACTTAAATTTATTCTTCAATTTCTTTACCTGTCAGCTAAGGATAATTACAGTAATTGAGCTGGCAGAATGGATATGAGGGCTGAATGAGTTACTGCTTGGGACCAGCTGAGAAGTCAGCTACGCTCAGGAGGTGCTTGCTCTTCCTATTACCACTGTACATGCCATCTCATACTTTTAAGCTAGTATAATACTTGCCTTATTGGGAAGAGAAAGGGATGCTTCATCCTAAAAGATTTCTGAAAAAAAACCTCATTTCCCACATTCACCCACTAAAGTACATAGAGTTGCAAGTGCCACCAGTGAGAAGACCAAACACCCTGGTTCTGAAGTAGAGCCTATGAGATTTTGCCTTTTTGTTTGAAGGAAGCAAGAAAATCGTCAGGTTTTACTTTTTAAAAAATTTATTTATTTTATATGCATTGGTGTTTTTATCTTCATATATGTCTCTGTGAGGGTGTTGGATCCCATGGAACTGGAGTCACAGACAGTTATTAGCTGCCATGTGGGTACTGGGAATCGAACCCTGATCCTCTGGAAGAGCATCGGTGCTCTTAACCACTGAGCCATCTCTCCAGCCCCTACTTTGTCTTCTTTAGAACTTATACACCTCCAAAAGACACTATTTAACCTGGTCTGTATGAAACTTTGCTGTGCTCACAACTGTATAAAGGAATTTATTATTTTGTTTAAATTTATAAATCTGACATGATTTTTAAAGTGGTTTTACACAGGTCATCACAGATCCTTAGAGCCATGTAAAGCTCACCGGGCCTTACAGTCATCCCATCTTGCATGTCCTTCAGCTTCTTTGCGTTTGACAACTTGATGTCTCATACATAAATGACCTATGTCTTTTCCATGATTAATTTAATTTCAATTAATGTGTCTTCATGTTTCATCCATGTTTTATGAAGTATCAGAATTCCCATTTATTAGAAGCTGAATAATATGCTATTGTTTCGTTCATTCATTATCAATGGACATTTTGTCACAGGGTATACAGTTTTTTATGAACAGGGTATACAAATACTGCTTCAGACTGTGTTTAAAGCATTGGAACACATGCCCACAAATCAAGATGCATTTTTAATTTTTGAAGAACTACCAAACTATGCTGTGTGGCTGCTATACTATTTCATATATATATTTCATATATCAGCACTGCACAGAGGTCCTGACTTCACATTACCTGGTTTGATAGTAGCCACCTAGGGCTGTGAAGTGTTCCCACTCATTCTACAATAAGGCAAGTTATAGAACTTGCTTTCATGTGTGGTTACTGCAAGTTTGTACCTAGGGGAGGTTCCTGCTCACCTGCAGCCCTGGATAAGCAGAGAACAGGGTCCCTTACTTATACACACTGGGGACATGTGAGGATATAGTGTATGTCACTAATTTGAGGGTTGCTGTCATCAATACAATTATATAGACCCAGCAGTTAAATTATATCTGACTATAAAAATCGAAGTGTTTACACAACACAAAAACTTAATCTTTGGGAATCTTCCTAAGAAAGAATGTTCTAAACTGTGACAACAAATGGTTCTAGAGACTCACTTGACATGGGGAAAACATCCAAAAAGTGACAATTGTGATTCTTTGGCTGTAATTATTAATAGGAATCAGCATTTCCATGAAGGAAACCTATGTTATCTAGGCCTTGACCCTTTCCAATCACACAAATTAACTCTTGGGAAGAATGATGACCTATCTGATGCCTTTTGACTTGATAACTTCGCAGAAGCAACTAGTTGCAACTGGTTATGCTAATTCTGAACTCTAATTACTTATTTTCAAAGCACCTGTGAGAATTCTGGCACACTCTGCACTGAGGATACCACATCTTTCCTGAAGGCTACAAGCATGGACATTTCAGAACTGTCTACTCTGTCTTCTTTGCATCTTCCCAGACACTCTTTACTCTGAATCACAGATCATGAACCCTAGAAATGTGCTGTGGTTACATCAATAGAAACAGGGAAAAGCAGAACTGAAAAAAAGTTAAGAAGCAATGAAAAGTCCTATTATAAGAGACACAACTCTCACTGAACTGAATGCACAACCAGAGAAAACTAAGAACTACTGAGAAGGAAATGAGGGTAGTTCCAGGAAAATTTAAGATTTAGATAAAAAAGGAATAAAAAGGACTTTTTTCTAAAAATTTTAGAAAAAAAACCAAACAGCTATAAATGGAGAGTGGAAGGTGGAAGATTATGGATAAAAGGCGATTGAGCAGTGTAGTGTAGGATATCCTTTATGATGTTTACCTGAGAGGATAAAGTAGGAATTCAAGGGTAACACTTCAAAGCACTGAGAGAACCTTCTAGAACAATGGTTAATACAGGGAGATAAAAAGACTGCTCAAGTCTGATGACTTTATGTTCAGCTGCCTCTGGGCATTAGAAGGTTAACAAAGAAAGGGCAAGAAACATGCACTTTTCTCAAAAAGAAACTCTCAGGGAACAGAGCCACAGAGGCATCCACAGTTGAATCTTTCTGGACCAGTGAGTTGGCGGAGCACACTTGTTCAACCAGGTGAGTGGGAAGAAAGTAGAGGGGACGGATAATTTGGATATATGGTGCAGAAGAATTGTCTGTATTCTGGCAATCATGTTTTAAATAAATGCTGATTGGTCAGGCAGGAAGTACAGACAGGAAAACCAGACAGGAAGTAGAAATGATGCAATGAGAACAGGAGCATTCTGGGAAGGAGGAAGTTGATTCCTCCCACTCCTGCCCAGACCACCAAAGCAGCAGGATGTCACATGCATCACTGAAAAAGGTACTGAGCCACATGAAAATCAGAAAAATGGGTTAATCAAGATGTGAGAGTTAGCCAGTGAGAGGCTAGAGCTAATGGGCCAATCAGCTTATAATTTATGGAGACCTATGTGTGATTTTCTTTGAGACTAAACAGCTGGGGGTACCAGGCAGAACAAAGAACTCCACAAGCAGGCCTGGTCCTTCATGTTACAGATATCCTAACTCAGGTATCACTAATCTTCATTGTGAGGAAACAATCAAGATGTCACTGAAGGAATTAGAACAACAGCAAGTGTAAGGGGCACAGAGTAACTGACCATGAAGCGTGCACTCGGTCTTTCAAGCAATCCTGGCTCTGTATAAAGCAGATGCTAGCAAAATGCTACAATCTAACTCAAGCCTTCTGTTGATTTTTATTTCTGCTGCTGCTGTAAAACACCCCAGCTAAAAAAGAAGCTTTGGGAGGAAAGGCTTATTGGCTTATAATTCCAAGTAACATCCCATCATCTCAGGACATTCACCAAGGCAGGAGCTTGAGATTGCTGGTCACACTACAACCACAGTCTGAACCACAGGAAAACTAACGCACTCATGCTGCCTGCTCACGTCAGCTAGCTTTCATCACTGCTACACAATTTAGGGCTCAGTCCATGGTATGGTGCTGCCCACATTCAGGGTAAGTCTTCACATCTCAGTTAACAGGACAATCGCCCACAGATACGCTCAGAGACCAATGTGATCTAGATAACTCCTCAGTTGAAGTGCTCTCCTAAGTCTAAGTTGTTTCTGGTAGACATTTAAAACTAACCATCATCACTTTCTAAAGGAAGGGATGTGACAGACACACACACACACACAATGTATACATGCATGTAACTGAACTCAAAGGTATATGGCACCCCAAAAGACAAGCATCTAAAGGCTGCAGAGATGACTCAGTGGTTAGGATGGCTTTTTTCTCCTGCAGAAGACCCAGGTTTGTTTCCCAGCATGTCTAGGCAGCTAACAATGATCTGTAGTTTCAGTCCCAGAGTTTCAACAATATCTTTTGGCATCCACAGGCACTAGGTGCATACATGGTACTCATCCACTCAGCCAAAACATTGATCCACATAAATAAGTCATTTAGAAAAAGGATATAGCATTAAGAAATATATTCAGGAGTGGGGACACACACCAAAAGTAATCTCAGAATAGTACTGCAAAGGTATCTTTACTGGAGGCTAGGCTTTGGGTCTCAAAAGCATCAAGAGCAGATTCAGTGCTGAGGTTTGAATAGGGAGTTGTGGGCAAGTATCTACATGAAACTAAGATGAAGACAGAACACAACCTTGGAGGCAGGGTTTAGAGGCCTTTGCAGCAACTATAGCGGAAAACACATTGCTAGAACATTCTCCATCAGAAAGGAGGGCTGATGGGCAAAAAATGATCTCAAATGGAAAATGCACCCTCTGAGTTAACAGGTATCCAATGGCATAAACTTCCAAACAAGCCAAAAAGAAATCAGCTCTCAAATGCCTTTCTATGATGGAGATAATTTGCAAATGTTTAATTTTGTTCCCTCAAATAGCACACACTTGGTGCTAAATTCATTTTTATTTTGTTTTCTTTTGCTTTAATAAGTTGCATGTTTTGTTATTATTAAACATAATAATATTGAATATTCTTTTATCAATTTTTGGTAATTTAATGTTTATGTAATGAATTTTGCCTTTCCTACTCATTCCTCTCATTTCTCTTCCTCTCCCACTGAAGTGCTTCTTCCTAGTAAGCCCCACCCTACTTTCATGGCATTGTTTTGTGTGTGACCCACTGGGGATAATTACAATGCCTTGTAAGAGATTAAGAGTTGTTTATTAGAGAATGAGCAACTTGCCCTCTTTGTAACAAGTGTTAGGAGGCAAACACTTCTCAGTATGGGATGTGAAGTCAATTTCCACACAAGATCCACGATGCAGTGCGGCTGAGTCCACTCATGCGCAGATAACCAGAACACTAAGCTCCTGAGAGCACAGGCACTGCCAGGTACAAAAAAAATGCCTTTTTACTGGAGAGCTCCCTATCTCTGGAATTCCCATTTGGTTTCCTCCTCCTTTCATGATGCCCCTGAACCTTGAAGGGGGCAGTATAGCTGTCCCATTTAGGGCTCCGCACTCCAATCTCTATTTCTTAGTGCACTACTCAGCTAATCACAACTTATGGCCAAAGGACACTTCTCTCATTAAACTTTGGCACTGTACTGTAAAGTAAGGCCTTAGTAAGATTCTCTCAGCTTGGTTTACGTTCACAGACAGTGGTCTACAAGCAACTCACTAGTAATGGCTGTCATTCTGCAGAATTAAAGCCAATAAGGCTTTCTCAGCTTAGGTTTTATCCTAAATTTCTGTCATTATTCTGGCAACAACACAAGTCAGAATTGCACAAAATTAAGAGATTAATACTGCAGGGTAAAAATGACAAGGTAACATGCTGGTGCTAGCTCTGTGTGTGTGTGTACATGTGTGTGTGCGTGTGTGTTGTATGTGTCTTAATATTCTTCTGAAATATAAAATCCAGGCACACTCAGCTCAATATCTGAGGTGCTGAGAAAACTAGAGATATTTAAGTGAAAGAACACAGCCCAAAGATGAGGACCCCAGCAAACTCTGTACAGGTACAGCTTACTATGGAGCCCACAAAAACTAAAAAACTGGAACATATTTTTTTAATTTATTGACTTTTGTACACAAGGCAAAATAATCTGATTTCTGGGTATAATTCCTCTGAATTTTGCCTTAAAAGATCAATTAAATGTCATTTGGGAAAAAATTCCCTTGGATTTTGACAGCAAATTCGAGGGTTGAATGTTTAAGTACATCTCTGATGGATAATGATATTGCAGCCTATTGAAATTAATGGCAAACCATGTTCTAGTGGCCTTTACATAACAATAAGGCTGAATGTATTTTAAAATAAAAAGAAAAAGAACACGAAAGATACTTAGGAAAACTGAAAGAAGGAAGGAGGTAATAATTTTGAGCCTAGGATTTCTTGCCTGTGTTCTACATATTGTTCAGTGCACGCTGCAGATTTCACAATATCCTTTAGCAGCAATCTAAATGGCTGGGCTTCAACAAAATACATAAAGGTGCAGTTGGAGAAATGGCTTGGCAGTCAACAGTGCTTGCTGCTCTCGCAGAGAACCTGGCTTTCCTTTCTAGCACACATGTGGTGGCTGAGGACCACCCTCGCTCAGGTTCCAGGTGATTTGATCCCTCCCTTTGCCTCCTCAGGCAGCAGACACATAATGTGGCACACAGATAAACATGCAGGCAAAGCACCCATAAGGGGACAAATAGTTGATATAAAAAGAGTGGCCTCAGGAGACTGAGCAAACTCCACTCCAATGAGAGCGCCTCTTTTTAAACAGTAGGTAAATGGCACCTGAGAAACAACACACAGTGTTGAACTGCCACTGTCCCCACAAATAACTGTGAAACTGTCAAGGATCTGTGCTTACACCCAATTTACAGAATGGGCAGCATGAATATGGAGGGGGAAGTGTTCGTCCTATCCTCAGGAAAGGACTTTAAGATGAAGTAAGGTTTTTTGAAATTCATGCCCAGCTATCCCCCTTCTTCCTCATGAAAAGTTGAACCCAGGAAGAACACAGGGCTGTAAGATTGGTAACCTTAGGACTCTCACACCAGATCTGATAGGAGAAACTGGCAGCTACCGGAAATGTGCTACCTTAACTTCCAAACATTCTTTTAATAACACAGATAACACTAGGACACCCAAAAGTTTCTCTCACTTGCATGTTTGAACTGCACCGGGAGAACAAAAATGATTCTCATTTATTGACTTTAAAGCCCCATCTTTAAATATCACAGTGACTTACGTTTCTTCTTCAGCTTTCATTTGAAAGGCGTCTTCTAACCAATCTAACAACTTGTGTGTAAACTCACTCACATCTTGCTGTGGAGAGAAAAAGGTCAGTTGGTTGATATTGATCTTACTAATAATAAACATGCTAGATGCTGGAAAATAAAACATAGCCAGACACTACTCACAAAAGTATCATGAGATGTGTCCCATAAAATGCAATAAATTTTCATAATTTAACCAGGACAAAAAAAACCCAATGTTTTAAAAAGTATTAAAATCACAAGGTTTCATTTTTAGGAAACACACACATATAAAATGTAACATATGAATTTTTCAAAAATATTAGTTATTTCCTCCCTGTATACTTTGTAATGAATCCATGAAATGAAAGACTTCCTTTTACCAAAAGACTCTGTTTTATACAAAATTATCATCACCTTTTTCTCCTAAAACAAAAAGACTAGTGTTTTGACAAATGTTCAACTCATATACAACTTTTAATCCATATCCACTTTTATCAAGATATTTATTAACTTTTATAGGTAGTAAGCCCAATTATTTAGTCTAGCTTTAAACCCCAAATGAATTTTACATTCAGAAATAGCTAAATAATACCTTTTGTCATCCCTTTGTTTGATTTGTTGATCCCCTAACAAAAAATAGTACGGTAAGTAGTGGCCCACGTAATTACTACCACCATTTACATAATGTTGTTTGGAAGATAGAAGAATAGGTTTAAAAAGAAAGACCAGTTCGTGGCATCAAGACTAGACAGATGAAGCCACATAGGTAATTTACCATAACTAAAGTAGCCTCAAGAATAAAGTAATTGCATTTTTTCCCAAGTAGTGCTTAGCTCAGTGAATTCACCTATAAAATGTTGATGCTAAAATGTAGGAAGAGCAAGCAGCTCTAGTACCATAAAGTTAAACAGGACTGGTCTCAGCACAAAAGTCTCTATTGTATATACTTGTATCACCTCGAACAAAATAGCAGCAAAAAAAAAAAAATTATGGAAAACCTCAAAAAGCAATTTTAACTGAATATGGGTCTTTGTGGAAATCGCTAATAATCTTACGGTGAATTTGGATTAGATAAAAGAAGTGCCCTAACTTTACGAATTGCCAGTAGAACACAGAACAAAAGAAGGCAATTAGCACAAATGAAGACAGGCAGAAATCAAAACTAGCCTTCTAGGGCCAGGGCCAAACAATACCACAAAATGGTGGAGGCAGGAAGATACCCCTATCAGAGAGCACATGGCTCTTCCCGCATCTTCATTCTAAACCCTTGGCCTCCGCGTATATTAATCATTTTCTATTGTTCCTGAGCCACATGATTAATTTGTAAGCATTTTAAACAATTTTGTTCTTCTTGAAGACTGTAGCTAAAAGGAACCATCAATGTTTCCTACTTATGACAAGTCTTCGAGAGAACTATTCCATATCTTTCTATATAATCAATCTAAAATTAACAATTACACAACAAGATGAACAAGAAAGGTCCTTAACAATGCATGTTTAAACTATAAAAAAAAGTATGACTAAGACCGACAGGACTGCCATACAACAAAGAATCGCACATAAAATTGTCTCACAGTTTCAAACATGACATATTCTGGGAGAATATGAAAGAAACACAAGTACAAAATACCAAGCTGGGACGTAGAGGTGTATACCTTAAATTACAGCACTTGGGAGGCAGGGGCAGGCAGCTTCTTTGTGAGTTCAAAGGCAACCTGGTCTACAAAACAAGTTTCAGGGAAGGCTCTAAGGGTCTAAAGCTATAAAGAGAAATCCTGTCTCAAAACCAACAAAACCAAAACAAACCAAAAAAAAAAAAAAAAAAAAACAAAACAAAACAAAAAAAAAACCTAATCACAGTACTCATGTGACTTGGATACACATTAAATTAACACACTAATGTGAATGTCAGAAAATCACACTTGTACCAAAGTAACTAATGTGCATCTACCTTTAAAGAAATTTAAAGAAAAAGAAGCAACAAAGATAAAACTAGTCGGTCCATGCAAAGGAAAGTTATTCACACTAGAGCATTCAGAAGCAAAGAACAGCATGATAGCAAGCCCTGTCCATCAGGACTTTCACTCTTAGGGAAGAGTCCCACACATGCCCCAGCTTTAATAGGAAAGATACCAAAAGATCAACAGGCTTCTGTAGAAAGAAGGGGGAAAAATAAATGTGGAAAGCAGAGAAGAAAATATGTCAAAGAATAGAAGAGAGCTTGTGCAAAAATAATTTTATACAAAGAGCAACTAGAGAGAACAGCCACGTATGCACGAGAAGGCTGTAGCAATAAGTTAATAAATGAATATGATATATTTGGAACCAGAAGCAGGCTTCTAGAGCTGATTATGTGGGGAATATTATTTTATTTCTTTAGCTTGTGTTAGTATTGCTGCAACTAGAAAGAGTAAGTGAGGAAGCAGAGTAGATGGAACATATGGAAAGCTCTAGGCTGCTTTGGGAAAACATTTAAAAAGAAAAACGCCATAACATCAAATGCTGCTGTGAGTACTTTGTGTTTGCATATGTTTTCTAAACAACTTAAACTTTAAGAAAAATCCAGAAAACAGAAACATATTTTTTCTTCTGAATCCTGATCTAAATTTTTATTTTATGAATCCATGTAAAACAGAGGTCCCTGTCCAACAGGCAGTAACTCCGTGATGTTCCCTGTGTCATCGACACCCCTGTGAGGCTGCAGAATCTCCAACATTTATTACATTTTACAACTACATGTCCTGTGTGTGCTCTGAATCTGTCTGACCACTCAAGTAACAATGCTGGGTTATAGACATCGCTTGTTCCTGTGTAAGAAATCATCTGAAATACTGTTTTTGGCAAATGTTAACTAAAAGGAACTATGAAAAATAATTAAAAGCAAGAAAAATGACAGAAGCAATTTTTTTTAAAACCCCTTACAGGTAATACAGGAAAACTGGCGCCTATTTGCAAAGGCGGGACATGACAACACATATACTATATTGCATCGGGTTATCACAAGTTCATTAAAATTGTTAAATATAGGACGTGGAGAGATGACTCAGTAGTTAAGAGAACTATCTACTCTTCCAGAGGATCCAGATTCAACTCCCAGGAACCACATGGTGGCTCACAACCATCTGTGCCTCCAGTTCCAGGGGATCTAATGTCCTCCTGTAGCTTGCAGGCACGCCAGGTACTCACATAGTACAGACATATACATGCAAGACAAACTCCCATACACATAAAATCTTTTAAACATATTAATATTCTTAATTTTGTTCATTGTTTTTCCTTGGCAATGCCCATCATTCTATAACTTACATTCATTTACCTTTATTCCTCCAACATAGTCACTTTTTGCTATGTTTAAGTGTTTTCCAAAACATAATGATTTCAATGGCTTCAAGTTATTATTAATAAAGTTGAGTAATGTCATCGTTAATCAGCAGACACACTTGGAAAAGTGTCACAAAGATCTAGAAGATTATATGAAAATAATCAGTTAAAAGGGACAGGAGGCTACCTGCTGTGAGTCATTGGATTTGAAGGCATCCTTCAGAATCTCAACTGCTCTAGATGGGTCAACATATTTCCTCTTGGTACCAACCAGAAGTGCAAAGAGATACCTCAGTTCCCGCATAAAAGGCAAATTCCGATGTTCCTACATATAGAAATAAAAATAAAAATAAAAATAAAAACAGCATTCCCAGTGAAATCAGGAAACTTTTTACTGGTCAACAGGAACTAGAAAGTAACTGACATCTATTAGGCCAAATCTGGCACTCCAACACATTGAAAAAGTGCTAGCTACAAAACTCAAAGGAGTTAAGAGTCACAACCGAGGACCTTAGGCTAGCCTCACCGTTTCTGCATAAATAACACATAATCATAGCAAATTATGTCACTCCCCAGCCAAGAATAGCCACCTCATTTAAGTCTCCTCATTATAATCTTCCCATTCATCAGGGTGCAGCTGCTGCTGACAAGAGCAAGCAGAAGAGCCAACACAGTTCAGTGGGAGCTCAGTGCATGTCAGGCACCATCTGAGTGCTGTACTCCAAACGCCCATTTAAACCAAGGACCCTCCTCATCTCTGAGTGCTTTAGACCCCTCCAAGTCAACAGCGTCTCCAAATTCTTATCTACTGGATTGAGTGCCTTTGACTATAGACTGCCAACTGTCACTTCTCATACAATGACTCTAATTATTTAACTAATGTTAGGACTGTGTCTAATCCTTACTTAATGACCTAATAAACACTAACACATATTTATACATACTACCTTATACCTTATTAATAAAATTATTTCATTTAATCATTTTGTAAATTATAAGATTTAGTATGAATTCATTGTAATTACTGTAATTTGTCAATTTAAATTCTTAATATATAACAATATATATATAATGTTAGCATAATCACTAATCAAAGCCCTAACATGAAATCTTAATTTTATTATCTCTAGGATTATACATTTCTCAAACATTTCCATATCCCGTCTCTTTTTTGCTACACAAAGCAAGTATTCAATTCTTACTGGTTGATTACACTAAACCTTCTGGTAAAAAAAAAGAATTTTATTCATTTATTTAAACCAAAAAACATTTAAAAATCATGAAATGTATGTAACTTAGTGAAACGTTTTAGGGCAGCAAATCAGAAAATCAGTTCCCATAATAGTCTTTGTAACAATAATTTTAACATAAACGTTAAAGATACTATTTAAATAAGGGAAGGTTTTTAATTTTCATGATCGACATTACTACAGAAGTATCAATACAGATAATGTTCTATAACTGATGTTCAGAATAACAGTCTACATAAAAATCCTTGTTCTCTCAATGCACTAAACAAGGAGCTCTAAGAAACAGGAAAGAAATCAAAGTCTTATCATTTAACACACACACCACTGAAGCATTCTCACATGAACTAATTCTAAAATGAAATTTGTAAACCATAACGAACTGCAAACAACACTTATTTAAATATATATTCCATAAACAGTAATAAGATTAAAGACAAAATATATACATAAAAATTAATCTATCCCATCTTTAACTTTTTCTACAACTGCCCTATATAGGTAAGTTTTAACAATATAAACATTATTAATTTTAATCTATACAACAATTTCCCCAAATACCCTGTTTTTTTGATGTCCACTTCGTCATTGTCTCTCAGTCTATGGCAAACGAGGATAGTTCTGATCAAATTATAGGGATAATTTTTTTTTTTTAAACTCACAGAGATCCACCTGCCTCTGCCTCTGCCTCCCAAGTGCTGGGATTAAAGGTGTGCACCACGACTGCCTGGCACAATATTTTTTTTTAACTAAGAGAATTTCTGCCAAGATTATTTGGAGAGCAAAATATTATGAAATATCTGTCTCAGTCAATACCTGAAGCTAGAATGTGACTATCAAAGGGTATAGTATTATATAATAAAACATAGCAACTATTTCACTTGACTAAATTATGAAAATAATGGCACACATAAAAACAATTCAAACACTACTTTTGTAAACAGGCTTGGTGTGGCATAATTAATGCACAATATATACATAATTAAAAAATACACAATTTCCCAAGCTTCTTGTATGCATTATTACCATCAAGATAACAAACATATTTATTCACCACACCCCAAAATGCGGCCACTCCCTAGTCATCTCAGCTAACAGCAGTCAGGTTGCATTTTCTGGACATTTATACGAATGGAGTCATCCTCTAAGTATTTGCTTTAGACTGGTTTTGTGCAATCAGTATACTTTTTAAGTGCTTCATCTACATGTTTGTGCACACTTGTAATTTGATACAGTTTGCTGCTGTGTAGCATTATATCGTAGATTAAATACAACATATTTATCTAACAGTCTCTGCTTCTGTTGCTGGATACAATGGTGTAGAAATTTTTGTGGAAACACACACTTTCATTTGCTTCATAAAAACCTGATGGGGCTTGTAATATTCTAAACTCAAAGAATATCTGTAGTGGGAGATGAAAGCAGTCATTATCTCTCAAATAACAATTAGCCTGTATACTAAACTTATAGTTCAAATAAGTGAGCACATAATTCTAGACAAACTAACTGTCTAAAATAAAATCTAGGCTTTTAAGAGAGTCCTGCCTCTTACTATAATGCACAAAGTATTTGTGGGAAGCTTTATTTATTTAAAAACATATTCTTAGCAGTGCATGAAAATGGCATCTCTGTAATATGATTAAGCCAATCTCAGATGTAGTCTGTATCTTAATACTTTGGTCTTCTAGTTCGGAGTAACAGTAAACATGTCATGAGTTCAATGTAAATTCACTATTAAGAGAAATGGCAAATGTTATATTTACACCTTTAAGACAGAAAATATGTTTCATTATCTCAAGTGAATTTAGCATGAAGCAGTGATTGACTATTATCCATAATTGCAACACTGGTTTTAAAGGCATTGAGCACATTGTTTCCTGCTATTACATGGCATATTAAAGACCTTTATTTATCAAACCTTCTGCAAATTTTCACAATATTTTTCTGCATAAGGGTCTTTCAAAGAATAGAAATGGTAACTCTCCTTTCAGCACAAGAAAGAAACTTCCCTAGCATGCACTCATTACACGGTCCTCCAGCATGCGCTCATTACACACTCCTCCAGCATGCACTCATTACACACTCCTCCAGCATGCACTCATTACACACTCCTCCAGCATGCACTCATTACACACTCCTCCAGCATGCACTCATTACACACTCCTCTAGCATGCACTCATTACACACTCCTCTAGCATGCACTCATTACACACACCTCTAGCATGCACTCATTACACACTCCTCCAGCATGCACTCATTACACACTCCTCCAGCATGCACTCATTACACACTCCTCCAGCATGCACTCATTACACACTCCTCCAGCATGCGCTCATTACACACTCCTCCAGCATGCGCTCATTACACACTCCTCCAGCATGCGCTCATTACACATGCACTCATTACACACTCCTCCAGCAACACTCATTACATACTCCTCCAGCATGCACTCATTACACACTCCTCCAGCATACACTCATTACACACTCCTCCAGCATACACTCATTACACACTCCTCTAGTATGCACTTATTACATATTCCTCCAGCATGCATTCATTATGCACTCAATTAGCACAGCTGAGTATCCTAAGGACTTCACAAGTAGCTCTGGTATATAAACATGGATAATTTCTTCTTTTAAAATAAAGTTACAAAACTGATTTGGTCTTATTCAAACTATGAAAAACAAGAGTTTGAAGTTCTATGAAATAGTAAAATGAAAGAAACAAAAGGTAAGCACAGCACACATAAATACACAGTTGGAGGTAATTCTAACTAAAGGCATGTAAATTATATATGCCTTCTACTGAGACATGAGAAGGGTGAACTGATGATACTAAGGTGATACAGAGAGGCAGCAGTCCAAACTCCCCTGTAAAGATTCTTATACTTGAAGAAGTTTGTGTAATTTCCCTAGCAGTATGAGGTTGTTAAATTGCCTTGATTCCTTTTTAAGAAGTAGTTGTTCTTTAGCCTGACCCAGTCCAAAGACTGCACTCTAAAAGTTGGCTGTACTACATGTTTTATTTCTTCTGGTGTGCATTATAAAAGTTTCATGTATTTGCAGAAAAAGTGGTTTAAAATATTAAACACTAAAAGGATAATGCAGCTTAATAATTTATCACTGTAACAATGGGTCACACAAAGTTCAGTACATCACTGAAACACAAAACGTCACCTTCTTTGCTCTACAGCCTGTTGCTTTAAGGCCACCGGCCCTTCATAGATGACCTGGTACTTGCACCAAAGCACATCATCTCCCCCTACAATGCTTTTCTTCCACTAGGTATAAATATATGCATGCAAATCAGTCCAATTTTTATTAAAATTAAAGTTATAATTTATTAAAATTAAAATTTTCCTTAAAAATAGCCAATAATACTGTATAACAGATACTTTTTATAAGGACTTTACAAGTTCATCTTATTTAATCTCCTCAGCATCTCTAGGAAATAATTACAACCACTGTCTACACTACAGAAAAGGAAATTCAGAAAGAAATATGACTTGCTTTAGGACCATAACTAAACTCGTGCATCAGACCCTGGAATCTGCTCTCATCAATCTCAAGCTGCCTACCACTAACTTCCAACACAGAAGGGATGGGTTTGCCCTGGAACACAGCACATATCTGAGGTTCAAAGGATTTTTCTGGATGATCAAGAGAAAAGAAATGCTGAGACTGACAATAGTTTTAGGGAGTCAGTTAAGGAAAGACCTTAAATTGTAACATGCAGCCTACACTACATGCAGCTACACCCATGCAGCACTATGGGTGAGGGGTCCCTAACTGGCCACATAAAAGTGGTATGCTATGGTGACACACGGACAAAGAAAATTCACATTTATGATGTGTAGAAAAGAGGAAGGAAGTTACTGTAATAGAAATTAATGTCATAACATTAAAATTTGAACAGTTTCAGGTTTGATGAAGTAAGTAAGTGCTTCCAAAATTCTCAAAAAAAAAAAAAAAAGACTATAAAAACTAAAAGGACCCGAATTTAAAAATCTTTTATAATTTTACCTTTTGGTTTCGGGGTAAATCTTGAGCGTTTGATGGAGGCTTGTAATTCAAAACTAATCTTCTAAATTCCAAAAGATTGAATAAGGACTGAAAAAGAACAATTTAAGATATCTAAGTGAAATTTCTGTCAATGGAATTGTGACTATCACTGTTACCAAGACTCATTCTTGATAACTCTACTAGTTACATAAGGAATTGTGGCAATTATCAAAAGAATGCCTATTTTCTCCCTGAGAACAGCCTACTTATGTTTTAAAATAGTATTCTCATTTTTAAAATATTTTTGAATGGGGGTTGAAGGGAATTGAACCCATGGCCTTGTGCATGCAAGGCAAGTGCCCTGGCTAGTATGCTATATCCAATACCAAAATATTAATCTTCCTAACTAACATTTATCCTACATGAGAAGTACAAAATTATACAAGAACATTTTTTAAAGCATACAGAGTATAACATTATTAAAATCTGTTTACGTTACTATGTCATTAACAAGAAATTTTCTGAAAATAGATAATATACAGTGAAGAAGTTTTTAGATGTGTTCTATTTTAAATTATTTACCAACAAAAATTGAGTACAAATCAATGTATTCATCAGATGCTAGGTGACAAAAACACAAAATATTACATATTCTCTTGATACCCAAGAAAACACAATAGGAGACAAATGTATAATTGTAAAAATGAAATAATGCAAAAGTCCACAGTAGGATAGACACTCAAGAAAGCCTTTCTTCTTGGTGGTGTTTTAGCTGCTGGAAATTGAATCAAGGCCTTGAACTTTCTCTACCACTGAGCTCAATTACAAGTCACTCATGATGACCTTGATTGTTAGCTAAAAGGGGTACTTTGTAATCCACTATCATCATAACATTTGTTCAAAATGAAATATACAATAGTACGTACTAGAACACATACTTAATAGATATAAATTCATCTGAGCATCTCTGAAAGATACTTTTTATAAATATTTTACACACTTGTAACTATTCCTTCAAGTTTGACAGTGTAATTATACTTCTTCCTTGAGTCATATTTTGTACAGTATATAAATTGATACAAGCAACGATAATGTATTGAATTTAATGATATATAAATTTGCTTACTTTATAGGACATAAATGCAGCATCACAAATCAATGATAACAACTTATTTTTTAAAAAATGGGTATTTGTAGTGTACCTTTAATCCCAGCACTGGGAAAGCAGAGGCAGGAGAATCTCTGTGAATTAAAGATCAGCCTGGTCTACCAAAGTGAGTTCCAGGACAGCCAGGGCTGTTACAGAAAAACACTCTCTTAAAACCAAATAAAAATAACAATATAATGATAATAGTAAATAAAATTAAAAGTAGATAAATTTTGGTAAATCTGGCTCACCATTTGCCTTAAAAAAAAAAAAAAAAAGGAGGACAGGAAAGCTAAGTACAAACGGTGAAAAGCAACTTCTAATAGAAACTATGAGAAAAGCGACCTGTATTGACTTATGGATAAGCCCTTCTCTTTTGTTACTTGTTTGTTTGTGATTTGAGATAGCATCCTCCTGCATACCCCTGGCTGGCCTTAGTCAGGCTGAACTTGAACTCAGCGAAATCCACATGCCTCTGTCTCCTGTGTGTGCCACCACATCCTGTAAAGATTTTAATTAAACATATGAGCAGATAAAATAACTCATTTTCTTGAACTTATTGTTTTTGTTCCTCTGAGAAGGGATCTTGCCAATAGCCCAACTCATTTATTCACACATTTAATAAATACTTATGGAAGACCATGGCATGAACAACAGAGGACAAAGAAGAAAGCACAGCTAAAATAAGCAGTCTCTTTTTCATGAGAATTATCATCGTCTGATTACAGATTAAAAGGATGAAAGGAGGAGTATAAATCAGAAGGGATACAGCTAAAGCTGCAAATGAGAATCTAAGCAGAAAGCGCCATTTTAAAGCCAGAGCTTAATCAAGCGAAAGGTTTTGAGCACAGTAGCAAGAGTAGGGAAATCAAACAAGGAAAAGGAAAACAGAAAAGCAGAGCTTTTGAATCTGTGAAACATCGAGAAAGGAAATCATCAAGCATCATACATCTCTTGATAAATACCACTGAAGATTATGACACACAGAGGACTCACTAGACCACTGCAAGACAAGAAAGATTAGCAATGCTGCTGCACTGTCTTAGGGTGAAGCAAGTGATGACCTTGAGAAATGGTGACTGCAAAGTCACCTCCTCAGTGCAGTGGTAGAGGAAGAATGCTTGAGATGTGAATTGTTGAAATGGAATAGAGCTTAAGGGGGAAATCTGAGCCACTTTTGTGATGAATTTTAGGAGAAAATTGCCAAAGAGGAATGAGAATCCCACTACAGGGCTTTGAACTCCCTCTGGAATGTCTTCCTTGTTTCTGAGCAGTAAGAATTCCCTTTGGTCTGGGTGTGCAACAAACCTCTTCCTGTACTTTATCAAGAAATTTGAAGTAAGGGATTCCTGTAGTCCAGTTCACTTTCCCGTCCACTGAGAAGCACTGCTGCTGTCTGCTGATCTAAGGAGATGACCCATTGACCTTCATCTTGTCTCACATTAAACTGTGAGCTGAGTGAGTTCCGCCCTGGGAGAGTCTGGGACTGAAACTGCACAGAGCATTCCACGCAGTTGGAAGGAATTCCAACGAAAGTGTTGGTGCTAATGGAGGCAACTTTAGGTGAAAAGCTCCCTTTCTAAGTAAGCAGTCGCATCTCGGCTCACACCTGAGAATCCAGTGATGCCGAAAAGGAAAAAGAAATAAACCTAATAATTAAACATACAATAATAGCTCCCCGAAATGACAGTGAACATTGGAGATACAGTACACACAGCTGGCCATGAGTGAACGCATGTTTCCTTCCACAGAATTCCACAGTTTGGAGCTTCATGTCTTCCCTAAAAGGCATTTTTCTTAAGGTGTGATAACCCAAACTTATGGGGTATGATGATTTGTTATAGGCATTTAGATTTCTGCTAGAGAAGTCAAATGTTCTTTAGCTATCATAGACTAATAAAATGACTTCTTTCTATTAAGGAAGAATACGTCATAGTTTTTTCTGGTATGTTCCTTTCACACACACACGCACGCACGCACGCACGCACGGTCACCTAGTAGTCTTGGGGTAAGTGGATGGTTACTCCCTCACATTAGAGCTGAGTTGGTAAAAGAACTCATTAACAAACAGAGTTTCTGCTGCTCTGTTGATAATTTATCACTTCAAGTGGGAATTTCCTGTGAACACTGTCAGGAGACCTGAAGAGCACTTAGCTAGCTATCATGCACTGGCTGTGGACAGGAACTTCCTCTGCTTGAACTTCCCCATGAAAAGCCTGGCAAGGGAGAATCATTGTCCACACAGTGCTGGAGAAAGGCAGCCTGGCGTACTCAGGAACACTTGGCTCACAGCTTCACATCTGTTTTTCACAGGTCAAACTGTCTAAATTATGCTATGAATGAACAAGAGAGGAGAAAAACCTAAGACACCACTGTAATGCCTACAGGGCTCTCAAGTAGCCAATAAATGCTATATATTGCCTTTTTATATTACAGAAGTAACAAATTTACAATGAAAACTACTGTCAAAGAATGGGTACATATTCATAGTAATCCAGATATTTCTCAGACTCAACATTTGTGAAACCAAGTAATGAGCCATCTTACTTAGCAGTGTCTATCATAACATAGTAAGAACGAGGCAAGTCCCGAAAAGCAAAGGAAATCTACTTATATGCCCATGTGCCACAAAGCAAGAGGTGGGGGCTTAAGACCTATACTAACTACACAGAAAAACATTAAAATCACACATTAGTCACCTAACAATGACAACAGCTGACAGAAAACAAAAAGCATAAGATATATATGTCACTCCGCTGAAGCCAACATAAAAACATAGACTCAGAAAGCTACAAAGTAGTCTTGTTGAGCATAAAAACAAATGGCACATAAGCCCAATGACTTTTAAGTCCTTATTAGGAACAATACACAATTAAGCCACATTTTAACTGTCTTATGAAAAAACACAAAATATTTATAGAATGCTTAATTTAAATTTTGAAATTTGATTATTCATATAAACAGAATGAAAAATTATGACAATTGTCATTGTATAAAAAGCTAAACTTCAGAGATTATAATAAATATATTATCAAAAATATTATTTCTAGTTGAGAAGATAGTGGGTATGTGTATTTACAAACATTTCCTATTTTGAAGAAGCAAACAAAGCATTTTGCAAAGATTTTCTAAGGTAAAAATAAAATGTGTTAATCTTGAATTATCAATATTTATTCTTTCAAGCACTCTAACGTATGTACTGTGATGTATTTACACATCAACACCAGCCTCAAACAAAATGCCTCTTAAATAATCAACTTGCAATTGTGAATATAATAGTATATTTTATAAATATTTCCTTAATATATAAATAGCCTGATCTGAAACACAAAAAAGTTAATTCTAATTTTTTACCTTGGTTACAATTATTCTCTAAACTTTTAGAAAAATACCCACAAAACTATCTTCTTTCTACCACTTCAGAAATCAATAAAATAGCAGCGATTACTAATGGCAAGGAAGCAGGAGAAATTAAGCTTACGTAAATGGAAGGTATTAACCTGTGTTTCATTGAAAGCTTCATAGTGGAACCAGTCATTGTGCTACATGTCTGTAGCACTCAGGAGACTGAGGTCAGTTGAGCTACCTAGCAAGAGCTTGTTCGAAAATTAAGCTTGTTTTTAAAAAGAGACTCTGTTTGAAAACAATGCAACTTTTAATTAACTAGATGTGATATCTCCAACCTATAATCCTGGCCCTCAGAAGCTGAGGCAACAAATTCTAGATTCTCAGCTAGTTTGGGCTATACAGCAAGAACCCATCTACACAAAGAACAGAAGACAAAAAGGTCACACTGGTAATTAAAGACAAAAAGTGCTAGGAGATTCTGAAATCAAGCCACTTTATACCACATACATGAATCCTGCCTGAACTTCTACTAAAAATATGCAAGAAACAGCATGGCACATAGCACTGCTCCTCAGGCCCGCTGATTGAGAGCTGAATCTTGACCCTTACCTGAATAACAGCGCTAAACCAGCACGTGTTGCCGACGTTCTTGAGCCCAACTGGAGCTTTGTCTTGTCTTTTTCTATCATATGGATTTCGAGAATCCCTCCAAACTTCTGTAGGTGTTCTCTTCAAACATGCTTTATTCTCTGCTATGCTGGCTTCAAGAACTCTTAAGAAATGAAAACACAGTGTTGAAAAAGATTTACACTATTATACAACACACTAAGCAACTTCTTATTGTTGGTGAGTATACAGGATTTGTTATCGGGCTACCATGTTCTGGGAAGTAATATGTGATCCTGACATTCCTCAAGTAGCAAATAGATGCCATTAGGAACATGGCAGTGGCCTCCTCCACCCCACACCCCTCCCATCAATGCCTGAGGCAGGTGGGAGAGCTGGTCCTGAGGTCATAAGAGCAGGAGAGCTGTCCCTGCCCCTCATCAACAGCAGCACTTGGCAGAGTGGCCCCTACACTATGCATGGGCAACACAGTAGAGCTGGTGCTGCAGGTGTATGTTTGGGAGAACTGACCCAGAGGACATGAAAGTGATGTGAGATTCCCCTCTGTGTGTTGTGAATATGTTTTATTATGATTGGCTTATGAAGAAGCTCCTTTGGACTACGGCAGAGCAGAATATAAGTAGGAGGGAAAATTAAGCTGAATACAAGGAGAAAGAAAGCAGAGTCAGGGGACACCATGTAGCTATCAAAGGATAAAGACTCCAGAACCTTACAGGTAAGCCACAACCTAATGGTGATACACAGATTTAAAGAAACAGTGTTGTAATTAATATAGTTTCTGTGTGATTGTTTGGATCTGGGTGGTCAAGAAATGTAAGTGCAGTCTCCATTTACATGAAAGCATGAGAACCCTGGTCCCACCCCTTGCACACGGCTGCAAGGGGTGAACCAACCAGTGCAGTGCAGGAGAGCTCACCCTGGTGGTGAGGACAAGGGAGAGATGGTGAACTGACTAGCTCTGCAACTCCCTAGGCTCAGAACCAGGGTTATAAGCTGACCCACCCCAACATTTATCACATCTATAATCTGCAGACCCAAAGCTGCAGGATCTCCATGACACAGGGCAACAAGAGGATAAGCAAGAGGAGTTCCAGTGAGTGTAGCAGAAACCAGAGGCCTTCAACCAGACCAAGGACTCTCTGCAATGAACATTTGCAAGTAAAGATATATAGATAAAAGGGTTTGCTGTGTGACTCACTGTGTCATACTTCAACTTCCATGATGAGATTGATTTTCTTTTTTCTATTTTCTTTTAAATTATAAATATATTTTATTTTGGGGGGAAGGTTGCAAAGGCGGAGAGTGGATACAAAGGGATGGAAAATGAATGGGATGGAGATGCTCAATGTAAAAGACACAAAGAGTAAATAAAAAACAAAGTTTAAAAAAATAAAAAGAACATGGCAGTATTAATAATCAACAGATAAAGTGAAGTACAGATTATTTCCTAAGAAATACACAAAACCTCCATCAGTTTAAAAATAATCATAATCCTTCACTACACATACACACACACACACATACATACACAATCAGACATACACATGTCCATGAGCCACACAGGGATAACCAGGTCATGATTAGACTGCATGTGCAACAGTGGTCCCAAGAAAGTACAACGGATATGGACTTTCCTTTGCCTAATGGTCTAGTGCTACAGCACAGCCACTGTAGCAATACTAGGCTGTGTGTGTGAGGATGCACAAACAAGCCTACTATACTTACACTACCTACAATCATACATAGTACACAATACTCAGTAGCTCTGACACTGCATATATGTTTAATATGCTACACCATTTGCCAATATTTTACAGTATTCATACCCTACTACAAACATACTATAAAATGAATGCCACAATGTGCTGGCAGAAGCTTCACACTTCTAATGTTTGTCTCTGGACTGCAACAGGGAACACATGGAAGTATTAACCTATGATATAACATTTGGGTTTTTGTACCCACATTCTGATGAAATTGTCTCTTGACAACTTTTTTTGGATTCTCTTCAATATTAACCCGTATGGAACTTAAGTATATAGTGTTTCAATTAGAAAACATTGACACAAACTGGCAAGATGGCTCAACTGCCTTTTTGGATCCTTTTGGGTCTTTAGAACTTGATGCTTTGACAGAGTAGATTACAGGGTAAGAAGTTAAAACCCTGAGTACTCAAGGCATCTCTGACTGTTAAAAGCTAGACCTAACATGGTCAGTGTCGTAATTTTGATGCACAGCACTTCAAAAACTAAACAAAATAACCAGGTTAAATATGCAATGACCCTATCATTCATTGATGTACATACCTATAAATAGAGGAAGGAGGTCAAAAATTCAAGGTCACCATCCGATACACAATAAGACCATGTCTCAAAAATCCCAAAGAAATAAATATGTAGTGGAGATTACAACTGAAGAAAAGATTAATAATCTAACAATCTACATTTGTAAGGTGGCAATTTAAATATAAACCCAATAAATATTTAATAGCTTTTTAAAAAGCTAAGCTCACAATGAAAACATCAAGAAAACACATGACACAGAATTATAAATACTAATCCGGGATATAACCTTCTAGATATTTTCATATTAATATGCTTATATAAATTGATGTAAACAAATATATATGTGCATTTAAAAATAACATTTGCAGCAAGTATACCTTTTATTCTATAATCTTTAGCCTCCACAACAAGCACACACAAACATGTCTATGTACACACAAAGGTATTAAATAGTATCACTATCCAAAATAATTACATACCGTATCATATAGCCAATTGAAGTAAAAAAAAAAATTACCTTTGGCTTATCACAAAAAAAAAAGTAAAAACAAAAAACAAAAAACAAACTTGAACCCTGTGATAAATTCCTAAAGGTAGACTGGACAGTAGATTCAAAAGAACAAATAAAAAAAAGAAAGAAAAATTAAGGAATAAATTTGTGACAAAATTATGAGTTCCATAATTAAAAAAATATTTAAAAGGTTTAAAACTTTAAATATGAAGCTTGATTACATAAAATGTAAAAAATACAAGCACATATTATTGATTTTTTTTTTTTTTAGAATGAAGTATATCTCAATGCTCTTAAAATTTAAGTCTGTTTTTTCCTTTTGGAGTACAGACAGATTCACACACACATGCTGGGTCTACACTCTTACCTGCTGATGGCTTGTTCTTCATCGGTTATTCCAGTCTCCCTGAATGCCTTATTTGATTCAGCCAAGCTCAAAGCAATCGCCCTCTGAAGATCATCTTTGTCATCTCCAGTGAGATCGATCACATCTGAAAAGCAAAACTAGCTTTCTCAGAATTAAGGCAAACAACTGAAAGGGAACTCCCACCACAGCGACTGTATGCCCAATAAACCTTGACAAACCAAAAGCCAGGACGGACTAAGTTAATCCTCTATGTTATAAGCATGAATATATCTTTAAAAATCCAAACATGGTTACCATAAACTATCCTTAGTAACTAAATAGTTTCTTCTACAAAATCTACCAAAAGTAGTGAAAAGAAGAAATTTCTTGGTATTTATTTACTGTGTAACATTTTATTAAAAAGCTAATAAGCAGAAAGCCTACTGGGAATATGGTTTATCAATAAAATGCAAAACAATCACTATCAAACACTTACATTGGTGCTCTCTGATGTGTAAATATCACACTAACAAACCACAGAGTAGGGGGACTTTGTGTGTGTGTGTGTGTGTGTGACATTGTTGATAGTTTTTAGTTCTAGTGAAAAGTAGGAAAGGAGATGCAAGGAGCTGTCACTTTTTGTTTTTCTCTTCTGTACCATGTGATTGATTTAGGACATATGCCTTTCTTTTCACTGAAAATAAGATTTTCATTTATACAGAGGTGTGCACACAAAAACACTTGGTCCATTTCATTGAACACTATGAGTTCTACTTCTGTATTCAATGAATAAAATCCAGGACTATTACCACTATTGGTAAAACATGCTTAATGCAGTTCTACAATGTATGTTGGTCAATTTCCTTGACAGAGGAGTTGTTGCTATAAATGCTATTATTACAATTTAAGAAATGATAAGAATCAGTCTAATGAAAGAATATAGAAATGGAATGATCTTCATGTATTGCACATAATTTATATTCATGTACCTTAAATTTTAAGTATGTTTAAACTGTATTGATTTTCTTTGAAATAACTAAATATTACATGAGAAAAAGGGAAAATATGGAGAAAACTACCTTAATTTTGTTACTGAATTACAAAATACATGTGTTGAGGAAACTACAAAAGTCTAAATTTATTGTTATCTTCACTTTCTCCTCCAATAGTAGCAATCAACAACCATTAAAATATTACAAATAGTTGCCATAGAAAGGGCTTTTTTATGTCCTTGAATACAATAAAACCTTATAAAAGTATAGTAAGCTTTGTTTCAATCATGTTTGTAAAAATAGGTAAAACAGATAGTACACAGCCACAGAGTAGAATAGCTGAAATGATGCTGACATGCCACCAAGTACAAGGTTTCACAAGGCTAGCTACAAGATATCTATCCTCAGACACAGTAAAAGAGGGTGGAGCTATAAAATAGGTGGAGCAAAAGAAAGGTAGAGCTATATGAAGATAGAGCTAGAAGAGGGAAGAGCTATATGAAGATAGAGCCAGAAGAGGGAGGAGCTATATGAAGATAGAGCTAGAAGAGGGAGGAGCTATATATAGATAGCACTAGAAGAAGGTTGAGCTATACTATATGAAGATAGAGCTAGAAGAGGGTGGAGTTATATGAAGATAGAGCTAGAAGACGGAGGAGCTATATGAAGATTGAGCTAGAAGAGGGAGGAGCAATAAGGAGGGCAGAACTACCCAGTCCAAATTCGGTAACAGAAAAGAGGCTAGTTCTAGGTAGTATGAAACAAGAGCTCTCTCGGTAATTAAAACACAACCTGAACAATGATGGGAGAGGATATAAATTTTAGAAAAATCCCAGAAAAGCAGAAAGCCAAGCTCTAGGAACAGGATCAATTAGCCCTTGGATTCCATTCCCACATCTTTTTATTGTGTTTTCATCATAAAACAAACAAATCTTTCACATTTACCTGCAAGAAAAATTAAGAGTAAGATCTGGAACTCATCAATACCATCACTAAATGGAGACTTTGATGGTAGAAGCAAGGGAGCAGCCATGATCCTACTGCTTCTGTTTTTCCCAGTGTCCTTAGTGGACACGTAGAAGTTGTTCTATCAAAGTTCAGCTGCAAGGAAGTCACTCACAGAGCAAAAATGGCACTCTATTAGCATTTCAACATCCAGTCAGAGTCAAGTGGAGGTTACTTATCGAGGTTCCTATCCCCTAAGCCAAAGTTACTTAGGAAGTACACAGTTGCTCAGAGCCGCCCTACCGGCTGTCTTCCTGGTGTGGCAGAGGACTGAAGCACTGTGGTTGTCAGATCTGCAGTTACTAAAGAAGACTGAGCTCAAGGGCCCTCCCTCAATTCCCTGCAAAGCTGGAATTGCTTAATCCCTTAGATTAAATGCCTTCTCTGAAATTACCAAGCATAGTTGATGTTTCATGCCTGACTGCCTAGAAACTCACTTAGAAACAGCAACTAATTATACTCTTCACTTACACACTTTCAGGATCCATGAATTGGAGTTCACACAAAAGCAAACAATAAGCAAGCATGGTATATTTTCTCCTATCCCACAAATGCTGAGATGCTAATAACAGTGTAAAAATAAAGAATGGTACACGGGCTCCAGGTCTAAGGCTTTTATTTCTTAAACCCCACCATGTATTTTGCCCCACAATCAGTTTTTTTAAGTGATCTATTTGTCCCTTAAAGAAGGGATCAGAATTCCAGAAGGTAGAGAATATAATCACAATAATATGGCTATGTGATACCCTCTGCTGCTGTTAGTTAATATTTGCCCTGCTGATGCTGATCAAGGCACCAGTACCAAGGTGAATTTCTGTTATTACTTAGAAATAAACACAATACTTTAAAAAAAAATCAGTTTACCTTAAGAATTATAACCTTGATCAAAAAAAAACTAATTTTAACAAGAAATTGAATCTTAATTTACAAGGTTTTGGAGTTGTTACTGACTAAAAATGCATAGTTTCTACGTGACAAAGCCTGCTATAAATGCTAGTCCAATGCTGGGGTTGCAAAGTTAATATTTCTCATATTTTGGTTGAAAAAACAAATGACATACTACAAAGGATAAACACCCAAACTTCAATTTTGTCAGTTGTTGCAGAGCAACTTCTGTTAATGACTGATAGAGAATTCCATCCAAACTCAGAATTTTGAAAAAATTTATGTTTCAACTACCATGATCCTGATAGTTTCTCAGGATGTAAAGGCTTTTCTGGTAGAACCAGTTCATAAGCTGCCAACAAATGTGATACATTAGTATATTATTCTTTCATAATTTAGATGGAACTACAACTATCAACATAGTTTTACAGAATCATGTAAGGGTGACATAAAATAGCAAAACATTGGTAGATTTTAAAATATAACAGCACTGTATAAAAGACAACTGATAACCACCATTCAGTGCAACATGAGTGTGCCTGTGGATTCACACTGTAACTCAGCCTTAGGAAATTAAGAAGCATTGAGTTTTAGTATATTGAGCAGAATAATCATTATTATTTGAATAATCAGTTAAAACACTCCTCTCTTTGCTAAATGAACATCTGTATGAAGCTAGATTTTCTTCACAAAACAGAACCAAAGCAACTTATTCCAACAGAATGGAAACCCTCCAACACAGATCTGAGATCCCAGCTCTTTTCTAATACCATAGATAGGAGAAAGGCGCAGCAGCGTAAAGGGTGCACCCTTTTGCTAGTTTGTGTCAGAAATATATTCTATACAAAAATATTTACCTCACAGAATAGGTTGCTATTTTAACTAAGAATTAGTTTTCTAAGCTTTTCTGAATTTTAAAAATGTTTTAAACAGTTCCTGAATTAGAATTAACTCAGAAAGTATTTCATATCAATGAAAGCTCTTTGAAGTCCGTCATAAATTTGTGAGTTTAAAGGAGCACGAAGATCAAAAGTGTGTCACGTTATTAAATATGAACATGTTCGACAAGACTTCTGGCCGCACGGGACTGGGGCTCTTGTAATCTGGTTTTTACAATCAAGTTGGCAAAAGATAAGTCACAATCAACTGACCAACAGAAGACAAATGTCAAGAAACATTGCTACAACTCTCTGTGCCAGTCATTCCTGTGAGGAGGCCAGGACATGACAGCAGAGCAGCAATTCTGGTTGGACAACTCGTCTTCCCCAATGGGGCCCAACCCTGTGCGTCCTGCTTTCTGCTCCCGTCTAGACCACAATTCATATCATCTGCCTTTCCCTGATGGCATTACATACAGAAGATGCTTATTCTTCCACTGGTATAAAAGGCTAACCTGTCTGTGGCTAGAAATGACCACACTCAGTTGTCCCTGCTCCCCATCTCTCTCCACATCTCTAATCCCCTAGGAGGTGGGCAGTTAGGTACAACTGTAATGCAGATGGGAACTGGAACCTGCCTCTCCTGGTACTGGGCAGCAGTACTTTCTAATGATGGAAAAGGTTAGCTGAGACCAGATGCTATCAGTTCTTGACTGACACATTCTTCCAGCAAAGGAAAAGGTCTCCTTATCTATAAAGCTGCTGTAATTACAATTTTATTCATAGTGTTCACATTTCTCTACAAAACTGAATTTTTTCTGCCATAGTTTGAGAACAATGTGGCCATCACGAAAGGAAACTTTTATGACCCACTCACATATTAAATTATTTCAATTTTAAGTATCATTTTGCTTAACAAATTAGTAAGTAAAATATAATTTTAATAATGGCTAAATGAGAATTTTCTTTTTTGTAATTCATGAGTAGCTAATTTTCTCTTTCTGTTAGCTATTGTTGGTTCTCAGCTTGACTACATCAGGAATTAACTAAACCTACCGTGGCTGGGTGCACCTGTGAAGACGTTTTTCTGAATTAAATCATTTGAAGTGGGAAGACACACTTTTAATCCAGATCCACCTTTAATCTGGGATACACCTTTTGCTAGCAGCCTATATAAAGGGACAAGGAAAGGGAAGCTTGCTCTCTGTGCCTGCTTGCTCTTGCTAACAAGTTCATTCCTTCAATGGTATCAAAGTCTACTTTGGGATTCTGGCATGTACTGAAGACCAGCTGAAAAATCAAGCTTTGGGTTTTGCTGAATTCTTTTTCCAGGAATTGGCAAAACAATGAATACATTAGATGCATAGAGTCATCAGTTGTATAAGGAAAACTAGCATTTTCTGTATGCTGAGAATTAACTTGGCTATAAACAAGTGGTAATTACAGAAGTAAATTTAAAATCAAAATAGCCTTGGTAGAAATCTCAATCCATATACCTGCATACTATATGCACGTATCTGCACCATGACAAGACTTTGGGAAAAAACTTTTTTGCTATATACTGTCCCTAAAGATCACTGTGAGAACAATTCAAAGACACCAAACAGATATGATGGACAGTTGGAGGAAGAACACATACCAGGACAAGACAGAGTTGAAGTAACAAGTTAGAATGCCAAACCAGAACTACACACTGCATGGCTTGTTTGAAGAGGAAGTGAAGGATGGGAGCTCACATGGGAAGCACAGATCAGAAGTGAGGACTCTGCTGACTGAGCCTTACAACTCAGCCTCGGAGGCTGCCGGTCTCACTGTTTGTGTCAGGAGGCAAATGCAATTCAGCCGCTGTGGCTCATTTCTCTCCACAGTCCTGTGATTCCTTCCTCACTTCCCTTCAGGTATTTGTTCAAATGTGACCTCACCCAAAAAGCATTCTCTAAGGACAGGACCTAAAATAGTCATTCCTATTCCCAGCCAGCCACACCCAGGGCACCACCTTGACATAACAAGTGGTTCTCTGTGAACTTCTGAGAACTCAGGAGTATTATTCTTCACTGTCATTCTTAAACAAAACAGACTGTATCTTTCAATGGCTTAATAAGCTCCCTAAAAGCATAGAAAAATCAATACTTCTGTACCAAAACAACTGAAACATAATACCCAAATATGAAGCATAAATTTCAAAAGTGGGCTATGTATAATGACAGTAATAAGATGTGAGTATGTGTTCCCAATTTCTACAAAGAGGACAGATAAGGCATTACATTAAAAAAATACTTCCATATAAACAGATATACATAGGCAAAGTGCCTTCTCCACTCTCCATCCACTTCTTCCCTACTCTGATTTGTTGGTTTTCACATAATAATCCCACACACAGTCTCTAAAACTGTAATGTATGGACAGGATTTTTTATGATAGGAGCTATAAATTTCAACATTATTTAACTTTAATTTTGATTACTGGCAACTATACGGAACTGTTTAGTTAAAAATATAATTCTGATTTTAAGAACAGCTACTAAATTTATAATGGTAGCATCTATAAAGTAGAAAATGAAAAGTACTTGGGAAGTCATTCAAAAACTGTCACTTGTTTTCTGTGTCTTGCATCTTAGAAGGTGGAAACACTGAAGTTAACATTCCACGTCAGTCCACAACTATGAAAACAGTGAGAGCCCATGGCCAGCCTTCTCTCCTGAAACTCAGAAAATTTTCATCATGGAAAGAGAAACAGGCCTTGAGTACAACACCAGCCTCAGAAATAAAAGCTCCACTTAAAAAAGAATGAAATAAATTAAAAAAAGTTATCCAGGCCGTTCTATAGTCCACTTCTACTACAATAGTCTAGTAGAATATTCTACTAGATGCTTGAAGCGTCTTAACATATCCAATCAGCTGCACACCACCACCCTGGTCTAACCTATTTCTAAGCTTAACTTTGGGTGTTGTGAATGACCAAAACAGTTTCATGTAATAGAAATTTCTAGACAGAGTTGTAACTTTCATTGAATTTTTTTTCTACCTAAAGTAAGTTTCAAAAAGTGTGAGGAATGGAAAGAGGAAAGAGTCTGTTGATAACTCCTCAGACATGAGGACAGAAGCTGCACCCATCATCATCTGGACCTTAAATCACCCTTGTCAAGCAGTCCACCCATGATCTAGATTCTAGGATGGAACCTCAAGGGTTTTCTCATTTTGAATGCCATTCAGGTTGTATGGAGCCTAGGCATCAACAGCAATTCAAATGTTTGAAGAGCCTACTACTTACTTAGCACTCGTGCTAATGTATTATACCAGTTTATCTAAAGCTTAATAATGCTGAATTACTTTCTATGTAATGATTACCTACCCAAATCCCTCTTATCTTTTGATCCATATTTTGATTGCTCAACTGGGGTGCATCTTGCTCTGGTGGACATATACTGTTTTTGTCCTGTTTTAAAAAAGTTTAAAACAATTTAATAGTTGTGGTATAAAATAATACTAATAGATTTAATATTGGGCAAACTCTTTTGTATAGTCATGGCTAAGACACTGTGTGCCAAGAGCCAAAAATATCATTGTTTCTGCTTTGATTCAATTACAATTATGATAGCCAATACCATGCATTGTAAATTAGTCCACTTTAATTGTGTATGTGGTAGGGGCTGATGTGTGTGCAGAAAGTCAGAAACTCATGTCAGCATCCTGCCCAATTACAGCCCACAGTATTCCCTGGAGACAGGGTCTATCATTAAGTCTAAACTAGCCTGGAAACCAGCAAGGATCAGTGAACCTCTTGTTTCTGCTGTGTAACAGCAAGCACCACGCTACACAGAGGTTTTCTATGTGAATTCAGGGGTTTAAGCACAGGTCCCCATCCTTGTACAGCAAGAGCTTTATTCACTAACACGCATTTCTTTTTCTTTTTCTAAAGATCTCATAAAGTTTCCTTCCTAACCTAGGAGCATGAGGCATTCTTTGAAAATTTGTTACTTAGTATTGTCTGGATTATACAAGTTATGAAAAGGTTAAATATACAGCAAAAATTTGAGCCTTTTTCCAGAATATAACAGAGTATTAAATTATAGTAAAGAATATTATGAAGAGTTACCCAGTACAATAACTGAAGTTCTAGAAACAAGTTTTCTTCAAATTGTAACTTTTCTCTAAAAAGTAAAAGCCAAACTAAAATATGAAATGGCTTTCCTATTAAAAGTATTGAAAAGATTATTACTTCTTCAATATTACAGAAAGGGACACAAATATAAATGTTCTTCAAATCAAGTGGAAAACAGTATGGTTTCTTTTTCTCTAAAAGAGACATTCAAGTACAAATAGTTATTTGCCAGCTTACATAAATGCAGTAGCATATTTACTGTGAATTTTTCAGTTCAGAGGGTAGATTTTTGCCAGCATTGAAATGAGCATGTGATAGACTGGGACCATGATTTTATTTACCCTCAAATTCTGGCTGAAGAAAAGAAGAGTAATAATTTATAGAAAATAAAACTTTTCAGTATCTGAAACAAACTATTATAGAGTTTCAAATACCAATGTACTTCAAATAAAACTGAGAAGGTACTCAAAAGTGAAGCATTTCCTTCACATCTATCCCTGAGAAATTCTGCCCTGAGAGCTGTCATTGCTTTTCCCTCTAGACTCAGGCTTATGAGCAAGTCTGCACTTACTGACACTCACTTGTAACAATCTTTCCTTCAAATCCATAAAAACTAAAAACACACGAAAATCGCTTCATTTCTCAACAATACCTGCACAGTCAAAAGTACTTTTCAATAAACTGCTGAATGTGCCTCTCAATCCTCAGTTCTGAGGCTTGCTAGGTTTGCTGAATAAAACTGGTTCCTAACAACTGTTCTCCTTCCAATAACTCTACAAGACAGGACACAAACGCTGTAATGACACTGAAGTGTGACCAAGAGGGCCATCATGTAAGTACTCATTAAATTTCAACAGATCTGTGTCTCAGTAATCTATATGTCTCTATGTGATGGACACATTACAGAGTGAGCTCCCAGCTTAGGGAAACACATTAGCAATGAAGCCACAGCAGTTGAGCAGGGCACTAAAATGACCATCAGCTGAGTCCAATTACAACCCGTTATGCCAAATGTCGGTGAAAAGTAAAGTGATTGTGTGTTTGTGTGTGTGTGTGTGTGTGTGTGCGTGTGGTTATACATATGGGGGTGGTTATCACAAGACATGGCCTTCTGAATGTGAGCTGTGTTCTAAGTGAACCTATTTATGTCACCATCGGAGTCCACTAGCATTTTCACTGGTGCTCACTGAAAGTCTTGAACAGGTGCTATCATCTATCTTAAGCAATATCTCCTCCTTTGCACAGCAAATAAGCCTTCTATTAGGATAGTCTCACAGTTCCATTTTTCTCCCTCTGTTCATTGGTCTTTGTGTCATAAACAGAGCATTAACAACAAGAGCTCCCACAAGCCCTTCTAAACCCTTACCTCTCCAACTAGTGCTCAAGGCTGGACTATTTGCCAATTTCCATTTCTAGTTGGCTTCAGGAAAAACTACACTTTGCTTTTTCTGTTTTTTTTTCTGTTTTTTTTTTTTAAAAAAAAAACAAAAACAATAAAAAAAAACTATGTAATTAGTTCCTTTTTCCACCACAAAACTGGATGCTATTCTCAAACACACATCCTTCCTATACTTAGAACCCAGCTTCTTCCAACATCAAAATGTTGTTTCATTGGTCTTGAAGATTTTTTTTTCTATGCCAAATTTAGTGGCATCAATGTTCAACGAAATGATTTCCAAATGACAGTCCTCAGCAGCAAGCACACTTTGGATACTGGAAAGACTTGTTCCAAGCAAGAGGACAGAAAAAACGATTTCCAGCAGGCAGTTGCTAGCTAACTCTTAAGACAGAAATAACTTAGACTTGAGAGGGAAAGGTTAGAGACTCTTCCTGGCCCAAAGAAGAGTAAGTTAAATACTGAGGGGGTAGGTGGCACCAGGTGTTGTGACTTCAGCTCATTCTATTTTATTGTCAGAGTGTAAAGAAAGGAGGGAAAACAGGAGAAACTGCCCAAAGCCTCAGTTATTGCTGAACTTGACATAAGCAGGAGGTGCACCTCATGCAAGCATGAAAAGGGGAAGGGAAGTGGCTCTCCTTCCTTCTTCCTAATTTCCATGGCCACAGAATGAGACCACACACGCTCCTCAAACATGTTAGTGATCTCATGTCTCACATCTATAACACATAAAAGTGCTTACACTTTATATATACTACTTTGTTATTTTGGAGTGCTTAGGACTAAAACCATGGCCAAGTACATACCTTAAATAATACCTCCTATTTCATATTAATTAAGCCATGGGAATGTCAGTAAACAGTAAAAATTTCTGTATGGTACATGAGAATATTCCCGTGATGATGATAAGCTAGGGTTTTGGGCAAATTCATATAACTTGACTTAAGGTGCAAGAGAGAGGGCATGGTGTCTCCAAACATTTCTCTCAAGGGATGTGTGTGTGTGTGTTTTCATTTTGGATTAAGGAGGATTTTGATTATATGAAAGCCTTCTCCTCAAATCTTTATTTTCAATGTGGAGGAAAGGAAATTTTATAATATAGTAAACTTATAAATTTATAACCTCAAAGCAGTATTTGGCTTCTACTGAAGGCTGAAATTGACAAATAACTATCCACTTAAGATTCTAGACTTTTTATGAATATAATGAACCATTTTTTTATATTTCAAAGTCATGTATTCTATAAGAGATACTCATAAAAGGATATATAACTTAAATAAGATGGTTTGTCACTAATAAAAATTTATATTACTTTTTGTTTATGCTTCACTTCTGTTTAATGAGTAAAAGTAATACAACATCAAAAGAAAATTTCACTGTATGTCTATAAAACATTAAGAAAAACTTACTTGCATCTGCTTGGCTTCCCACACTGATGTATCTATCGTTGCCTGGAAGTGCTGTCTGGTAATAGGCTGTCTCCTCCTGTGGAGGGGTCTTGGCATTCTTTGCAGTGAGGAAAGCCACTGCTAACTCCAAGTTTCCATTACTATCCTTCAAATAGCAAGAAGGGAACATCCAATGATTTTGGAGTAAAGGCATCCAAAATGTATCTAATTTTATCTTGAATATTTTGTAACAAAAATCATTTTGATTTGAATATATTGTAATGCAACTCTAAACAGTAAAAATTTGTCACCCATATACTCTACCTCAATAATTACTTTTAAAAACTATATTCATTATTTGATATTCATTATTAAAACTTCTATTACATTGCTAAATCAATTCTATTTTCTTAGCTACCTATTCATTTGGAAAAATACAATCATGAACTTCTAATTTTTAAAAAAATGAGTAATCAAGAATTTTTTTCTAGGTTTTGCTTTCAGAGTGGAAAAGTGAATACTTAAAATATGGTTCCTTAACAAGGATATTGGATGCACCTAGGAGAAACTTAAGAAAATGTCAAGAATTCTTAGTACAGCAGAGGACAGAAACACTCATGCCATCAAGATAAAAACTCTTCCCATACACACATCACACATCAGTGCTCATCGAAAGCTCAGCTAACCAAATATGTTAATGTTCATTTAGAAGTAACAGAAGGCCGAAAAGCAGTATGAGGAGGCTTGCTTGGCTTTATCTTTAGATTCTCTAAGAGGCTGATTAAAAGTAAAATGTAATATGAGCCTCAGGACAGCTAATTGAGACAGCATAATAAACTCAGATGTTAACCAAGTCATCTCCATAGCAGCTGCAGTCAGGATGCAGAAGGCCTGGCTGTTTAAGCAGAAAACCACTGGAGCATTGTGGACACCGTATTTACGTTCATTTTAAAAAAAAATCTTGTGCTGGCTGTGGATTAAGAGCAGAGTGTGCTATCACTATTAATATTGTTAAGGTAAGACACGATACAGTGATCAAAGTAACCATAAAATTATCAACAGCCAAAAGAAAAAAACCAAAACCTGCTCGCAATCTCACTGTGGCAGGAAGTTAAGAAAAGGGTGGCTGGGAAGGCAGCACGGCTTTACAGTGTGCTGCCTTTGTGCCCATGATGAGACTCTTAAGTGACTCATCCAAGATACAATAGGCCCCTGTTAGATAGTACACTGCTCATAAAATGAACTGCAGGAATGACAGCTGACATTGACAAAGCATCTACTAGGTGTCTAGAAGTGTGCTAAGTGTTTTGAATGCCCTGCTTCATTTAATGAAAACCCAGACACATTGGGAATTTTGCAACTTGGCAGTTATTCAGTTTGTATGACTAAGTATAGATTCTTGCTATGGCTTAGACATAAAACGTTCTTCATGGGCTCCTGTGATTGACCACAATTCAATAGATAGCAATGGTTTGAGAAGTTGTTTAACTTTCTAGGCAGCTACGCTGAGTGGCAAAAGTCACCTCTGCACAGAGAGGGTTGTATGCATAACTCTGTCCCACTTTTCCCAGCTCTGCTGCCTGTTCTGACAAGATCTGATGATGGTGCAGCCTCAAGCTCCTGCCACCATTACCTCCCCACCATGACACAAACCCTTCCTCCTCTATTTATCTTTTGATATGTGTGTGATGTGCATGTCTGTCTGTGTGTGGATGCATGCATGAGTGTAGTGCCTGCAGGGGCAAGAAGAAGGGGTCAGACCTGCTAGAACTGGAGCTACAATAATTACAGGCCAAGTGATGTAGGTGCCGTGAACCAAAATCCAGTCCTCCGCAAGAGCAGCAAGTGCTCTTACCACTGAGCGAACTCCCCAGCCCTCCCAAATTGTTTTTGTTGGGTATTTGGCCACAGGGTTAAAAAAAAAAAAAAAAAAAAAGTAGCTAACAGCATTTTCAAGTTAAACATCATGAAGTCAGTGACTGTGGTTACCAAAGCACAGGACTTGTTGGTATGTTGCTAAAGAATCGACTCATTACTACACACCTTGAAAAATCCTAAAGGCCATCAGTTAGGGTCTAAGTGTCCTATTTACTCTCTCAAATGAAAGTTTGTGAAGAAGAAAATAACATACCAAAGGAATGTGGACAAGACTTAATTTGATCTATATTTCTCAAGTTTAGTAAGTGGAGGGAGTTTCCCTCAAATTTCCAATAGCAAAGTGATGGCTAAAGTCTCATCCTCTGTGATCTCCTGGAAAAGGCAATTTCTGCAAATAGACTTGGAATGGATTAGTCATGTATATCAGAATGAAGGACTGGTAGCCATCTAAAGGTCAGGCTCCTCAGAACTGGGGCTGCACTCTGGAATCCTCTAACAACAGCATGTACAGCTCAGAATTAGCACCCTCCGGAACACTGCTTCATCAGTTTTCTCCTGGCAGATGAGACAAAGCAAGCTCCCAGCACAGTGGTAGACACTTAGCCTTATTCGGGCACCTGTGAACGGCTCCTGCAGCTCCATTCCAAGTCTCCCACACGCTGCTGTGTGTGATGTGGGGTGGGCTACTTAGCATCTCCATTTCCTCATCTCCAAAGAGGGAGATGGAAGCATTTATCTCTTGGAAATATGAGAATAAATTAACAAACCCACATAAAGAACTGAAAGCTGTTGGTCCAAATTGTCTGATGTTTAGTGAACACTATCATTGATGATTTTTGGTACAATCGTAAAAAAAAAATAAATAAAAAAATAAAGTATCTCTGGAAATAAAGCCATCAGGCTCAGAATCAAGGACCATTTTAACATTTTCCCCATAGTTAAGTTACAAAATCTCCGGGGCAATGTGGGATGAGAGGGATAAAAATGTTACATACAAATGAGCTCAAAATACAGTTCTACTTCAAGCAACACTTCATTCTCTTGATCACTATCACTGAGAACTATCCATGGGACTTGACTCATCTCGGCACCTCCATGGGAAAATGAGGGTGTATCTAGAATGCAACCAAAATGTCACATTGCATGTTGCGCATATTACTGAAATTTGAAGCTGAATAGCCTTGAGGCATTCAGATTAACTGAATGCAAGGAATGATGTAAGCTTATTTCTACTGATTCTCTCCTTTGTGATGATCCTCCTTCACCTCTTACTCTAAGCCACACTCTGAGCCCCACTTAGATGCTAGAAACAGGCTAAGAATACTATTCCTCAACACTCAGACAATTCCTACTAGCCAGCAAGAAAAGTATCCAATACAGAGAGGTTATGCCTCCCTCCAGTGTACCCTCAAACATCAAATTCCTGAAATTTACACGCTTAGAATTGCAGTGCAGGAGATGAGGCTCTTGCTTTCCAAGAGAATGCTTTCCTCTATCTCTGCTGGTATCATATGGTTCAACTAAGAGACTTGGCTTTTAAATACAGTACACAAAGGAGGCAAAAATACACCACAATTTTAAACTACAACTAAAAGTCATACCTTCAGGGCTTGTTGCAGTATCTGGGTATCATTAATCCCAGTTATTTCTCTCAGCTGATTCAAAAATGTCTGCTGGTGCTAGAGGACAGGAAAAAATCAGAATTATTACAATAGAAACAATGGAATTTTAAAAAAAAAAGATTGTATTTTTTAAAAGAGAGAAAAAAAAGAGAGAGGAAAGAGAAAGTAGAATTTGAAAGATACAAGATAAAAACACCACTCTTTCACAACAGAGTTCAGGGAGTCCTTGCTCTACTCTCATATTTCTGAACCTCAACTTCTGCTTTCTCTCCCAGGCTGCCTTACCGAGCTAACATTTTCCATCCTATCAGATGATGCCTCAGCAAAAAAAGAGAACAGTTTGTAGCTTGAGTCTGAGGAGAACTCCTGGGGTGTTTAGATGTTCGAGAGATGCGTGCTCCTCGCCTGCGCAGTAAACCAGTTGTTGAGGAATAGTATTCTCAGGTGTGTGACCTTTGTTTATGCTGCATTTGTTTAACTCTGTGAAGCTGTGTTACTGGGCCTGTCTAAAACACCTGAAGGTCCTAATAAAGAGATGAACAGCCAATAGCGAGGCAGGAGCAAGGATAGGCGAGGCTAACAGGCAGAGAGTATAAATAGAAGGCGAACTCTGGGAGAAAGGATTGCAAGGAGCAAACAAGAGAACAAGGAGAGGACGATACCAGGGGCCAGTCACCAAGCTACACATGAAGCCACGGTGAAAGAAGCAAAGAAAGGTATACAGAAATAGAGAAAGATAAAAGCCCAGAGGCAAGATCGTCGGGTTAATTTAAGAGAAGCTGACAAGAAACAAGCCAAGCTAAGGCCAGGCATTCATAACTAAGAATAAACCTACATGTGTGATTTATTTGGGCACTGGGTGGTGGGCCCCTCAAAAAGCCAAAAGAACAAAACATACAACAACCAGTAAATGCATCTAAGAGTTCTAAGATCCAGTCAATGAAAGAAACCATATGATTCTCCAATCTGTCATAAAAGATCCTAAGTTGAACTGGCTTGACCCATTTCCTTCCCTTCTCTTCACAGTATACTAGTCTAGCAAATCTCATGACCCAAACAGCACAGGACTCTTACCAAAGTGTTCAATGATCTTCTATGAACAATCCCACTACACGCCTTTGTATTTAAAACACAGTTCCCTCAAACTGTGAAACAACACCATGAAATAAAGCACAGAATATGTCAAACAAAAAAACAAGCTTAGTCCCTAAAATAATGTAGGTCTCCTGGATTATTACTTCAAAATGGCTTACCCTTAACTCAGTACCAGTTCAGTTGGGAATCTTCAGGGACACTTGAACAACTGGGTGAAAGTTTGCTGAGAAAAAGAATTAATAACAAAGTTCCCAACTACAAAATATAAAAAGAAAGGGTAACACCGTAATGGGAAATCTAACAGTTCACATTAGCCAGGAATCAAAATTGTTATTGCTGGTACAAGACATGACAGTTTGTACCTCCGAACACACTATAACCTGTGGCAGTATGTCACAGCTACAAAACCTAATCTAATCTTGAGGAATAATCAAACAGCCTCAAACAAGAAATGCAGAGCAAAGGAATTCTCATCCTTTCATCTGTTAAGATGTCTATAGTACCAAAGGCAACGAGGCAGTCTCCAGCATAAGGGAAATCCAGAGGAGCTACCACACAGGGCAGCAAGAGAGGCTGGCAAAGGCTACTGCATGCCCTGCAGAGTGTGAGTGGACATTACTGAGAAGCATAGGGGAAAGCTGCTCAGTGTATGACAATGTTTTAGCACATTCCTATATGGCATTATAGTAGGACAACATCTTTTTCCTTAGGAATGTTTAAGTGACAGAATAAGATGTCCACAACTGATTCTCAAATGGCTCAAGGAGAAAAAAAAATAGCCATGGAAGTTCTTTTCATTAGTGTGCCCATATCCATTAAAATTCTAGAAAAATTAGCCCAGAGCAAAGGGACCTGCCTTCTTTAAAAACTTCTTTAAGACTTCCACTAAGGCTCCACCATTCATAAGAAAGTTTCAAGCCCCTCACACCTTGAGAGGAGTTGGGAAAATAATTTTCAGGTAGGCAAAAGTCATGTTAGAAGTTAAATCAAAGATGCAGCAACTCAAAAGAGAGAAAGCATTCAAGCAGACAATGGTTAGATCTTCCATGCCATCTAGGATCTTTATTTCCATTAAAGCTGTATTAAGTAACTAAGATGACAGGATTATCTAATTATACAATAAATATTAAAGTACAACAAGAAAGTATAGAATGCGCCAGGAAGTACTCAACAGCTGAAAGAATCAAACTACCAATTTACAGGCTGAAATATGAAAAAATATTCGTTTTATTCCTGTGTTGGGGGATATTCTATCACACTGCAAACCCCGAGCTTGCATTTGCATTAATTTAATAAAATGAACCCTGGGTCAGGAGTTAACAGAAAGTCATCACAGAGCATGAAAGGACACCTGGAAGACACAGAGAGATGAGATTCACCAGGAGTAGAGAGAGATTTCGAGTGGTTGGCTGAGTTGAAGGACGCTCGCTCTCTTTGGGAGATGCCAGTAAAGAGAGGGGGTTAGCTACGTGCTATTCAACATCTCTGAGCTAGCAGGTTTCACCCCAGCCTTTGAACCTTGAGTTTTACTTATAAATAGAATGATAGAGATTTGGTTAAAGCTACCTTTAGTGGCACTGGCACTGGCACAGTCAGTGCCTGTGGGAATAGAGTTCCTGCCAGGCTGTAGTCTGAGCGACCAGGCCACTCCCAGAGAAGCTGGTTGGTAACTGTGGATTAGCAATTTTGCTGGCTGAAATAGCAATAGATTAAGGCGTAGATACTGTGCCGAAGATAAAACAACAATGGCCAAATTGATTAAAGCAAACTTCTTTACTCATGTACTCAGGCTGCTTCCCCTTAAGGCAGCGTTTGAAAGGTCAGCATGGGATGTGAGGAAGACCAGGCTTGTATAGTGCTCAGGATAGAGGATGTTCAAATGGGGGGAAGTCGGCAAGGTTACAGGAGCAGAAGAAAACGGGGCCAAAATAAGATAATCTTAACAGGTACTCATAATAAGGGCATCATAGGCAGTCATATAACCTGTAGGGTTGCAAGGTGGTTATAAATAACTTTTTGAAACAAAAACACTATTGCCATTCCTGGAACCATTTATAGTTAAGGTTACAGATGGGGCATAACCCCATCCTTAAGAAACAGGGGTTTAATCATAAACAGGAAAGACCCTAGTTTGTCTGTAAGATGCTTTTAAGCCTAAAATGGAGGCAGGCTGGTTCATTCACAAAATGTGCCTCAATGCCGGGCGGTGGTGGTGCACACCTTTAATCCCAGCACTCGGGAGGCAGAGGCAGGCGGATCTCTGTGAGTTCGAGGCCAGCCTGGTCTACAAGAGCTAGTTCCAGGACAGGAACCAAAAAGCTACGGAGAAACCCTGTCTCGAAAATTTAAAAAAAAAAAAAATGTGCCTCAAATAACTTTATGCAAATAAGCCTAGAAGCAGTATGAATAAAGAAACAACCATTTATTTTAATGATGAATGTATGGCTATAAAATAAAACTATGCTAGAATGGTAATATACCAAACAATATATAAACACATTACTGCTACTCCCTATCTCCCTATTCCCATTCTCGAAAGACATACTTCCCTGTTCCCTGGAAGAGGGACACTCATCAATGCAAAATAGAGAACTGCATGCAAACGGAAATGAGGGTGAGTTGTACAGCTGGAATTGCCTCTTGCATTCCAAAGAATCCTTAATAGAGGACTTGGGCAGCACACTTAATCTCAACCCCCCAAAAATGAGGCAGATGTGGAAAAGGGCCACTCAGCTTACCAGTAAGTCAGTGAAGATGGCGACAATACCTTGGTATGCACTGAATACTAAGGTGATTTTTATGGCAATAGCTGGTTGACACAGATTTCAATGAGAAGTGTGGAGAAATGGGTGGGGAGCAGAGTCTGGCTTTCACCACATATACTCAGTGTTTTATTTTTTTTTGAAAAGTCTGTCTGATGCATTACCCAAAAAAAGCATATTCTACAATGATCTATGCTTTCACAATTTTGACTGAAAAATAAAAAAAAAAAAAGAGGAAATAAGTTAGAGGGAAATTGGGAAAGGGGAAGTGAGAGAAAAGCTAGAGACAATTTTCTTAGTTAAATTGACAAGAGATGGGGGAAGCAATGGAAAGAATTTTGAGAAGCCACCTGTCAGGCCAAGGTGTCCCCTTTGTCATTAGCTGTGTGCTCATCTCCTGCAGTTGTGTCTGTATTGCCGAGGGTTTTGGTGTAATTATGACCCCGATTTGTCTGGTAAGGTTTGCACCTTCCTGTAACAGTTAATCTCTTCTGTCAGCCTGACTGGATTTAGAATCACCATGGAAACAAAAGCTGGGATGCCTGTGAAAGATTTTCCAGATTAAGTTAACTGAATTAGAAAGACGCACCCTGAATGGGCAGCACCATTCCATGCTTTGGTGTCCTAGACTGAATTTAAAAAGAGAGAGGAATTTGGGGCATAATATTTTCTCTACTTCCTGCTGTGGACATGGTGTGACAAATCAACTCTTATTCCTGTTATCATACCTCCTCTGCCATGATGAACTATATCTCTGAAAGCTATGAGCCAAAACAAACCCATTCATCCTTGTATTGTGCAGGGTATCTTGTTGAAGCAGCAGGACAGGAAAGGTGGTGTGGAACAATTGTCTATATTCTGTCAATTATGTTTTAAATAAATGCTAATTGGCCAGTACCCAGGCAGGAAGTATAGGCGGGACAACCAGACAGGAAGTAGAGGCACGTCAATGAGAACAGGAAAATTCTGGGAAGAGGGAAGCTCCATCTGCAGGCCTGTCCAGACACAGAAGCAGCAAGATGTGACTGTGCCACTGGAAAAGGTACTGAGCCATGTGGCTAACACAGATAAGAATAATGGGCTAATATAAGTTATAAGAGTTAATAAGAAGCCTGAGCTAATGGGCCAATCAGTTTATAATTAATGTAGACCTCTGTGTGATTTCTTTGGGACTTAATGACTGTGGGAGTTGGACAGGACAGAAACCTCAAACAACAAAAAGGCTTGCCCCACTGTAGGGACATAGCCCCACCCATTGGGGGCGTGTTCGCCTCGGGCTAATGTTTATGGATAAATCTGCCGGGTGTGAGCCCAGCAGCCTTTTTTCTTTTGCTCCGCTTTTCCGGTACACCGTGGGAACCTGTGGTCCTGTAAGTTTATTTCCTTATTAAAGCTGTATATATCTATATAATCTGTCTGCATTCATTTGCGCCGCCACATTTGGCCCCCATATATGTCTTAAACTTTCTTTGCTTTTCCTCATATCTGTGTCTTTCTTTATATGTCAGTATATGTCCTTGTTGTTAATGTTTAAATTTCCCATAACAAGCAACAAATTTTCCTACAGTAATCTTTGAAGTTTCCAGGATGAAGATGGGGCCCCACAACATCAACTCCATCTGGTTTTTATGACGTCATGATTTTTTTTTTTTAAAGCGCTAATATTAGACCTGTTTTTTGGTACCAACTACAAGAGACAATTTCGAATGGTGCACATTTTTGACAACACTCTGGTCGGACCTTCTCAAAACGCTCTGAGACTAGTTACAATTTTCTTAGGTCAAAGGTTAATTTGGAAATTTTACCATCATTTGCTTTCACAGGACCCCCTAAGAAGAACGTCGCCCCCATGTCAGCTAGAAGCAATCTTAGAGGACGGCATCCCCTCTCCCAACAGAGTTTGCCCTCAGGGTTGGGGACATCTTTTAATGGTTGGTTTAGGGTTGAGGGGATGGGGTGATATTTTTTTTTGGGAAAAAAAAAAAAGAAGAAGAAGAAGAAGAAGAGGAAGAAGAAGGGGGTAACTGGTTTTTTGGGATGATTGGTATTTGTGAATTACTGTCTATAGAAAATTGTACTGGTACTGTTTCTTGTATATTGATATGTTGAATATTGAATATGAGTGTTCCTACCTCTATTTTTGTATGAGTATGCTTATAACTTTGTCCATATTGTATTGATACATCTACCATATTACATTGTACATTTCTACCTCTGATACTATGACATTGTTTACAGTTGAAGATCATTGTCTTCATATATTGCACAGTTGTTTATTCTTTTAGTCTTCAAAGTTAGATAGGTATTGAGAATTATATGTTTGTCATATTTATTTTTAAGTTTATCAGGTCTTTTAGTTACATAGAGATTATATTTAGTATAGATAGTATGATCTTCAGCCTCTTCGAAGAGCTGTAGAAAATGGCCTTTAATCTAACCTAAAATTTCTATGCCAAAGAGACACAATTACTCCTGGCAACACCACTCTACTCCCGAGAGAACGTTGAGCACCAAAGACACTCCACTGGGAGTTTGTCTTCTTGGCAGAACTGGCCTTTGGGTTAAGAAAAGCCCATACCTCAACTTCTGACAAAGATACAGAATATCCCTAAGTGGATGAAACAGGATTGTCTTATCTTGCCAAGACAGGGTAGGATAGTCCTAAGAAAGTTCCTTGCCTTTAATAATGGTATGCCAGTTATGTTAGGCCTTAGCCAAAGTTGGTTGACTCAACATTGCAAACGAGACTTTGGGTGATTGCCCAGGTAGTCAGTTGTCTCTGTCAATTGTTGCACATTTTGGATATCTCTCGATTGTTAAGTAATATTTATTCCCTTCTCAGATCTTTGACGGAGTTGAAGATTATATAATTGTAGTTACTCTCTATGTTATTTAGACTCCTTGAGATAGAATGTTTAGCAAAAGTTTTGTTCTCAATATTGTTTGTTATATTTATTATTTGTTATTATTGTATATAGTTGTATTTGGTTTGGTTCTATCTTATTTAGACAAAAGGGGGAGATGTAGGGACATAGCCCCACCCATTGGGGGCGTGTTCGCCTCGGGCTAATGTTTACGGATAAATCTGCCGGGCGTGAGCCCAGCAGCCTTTTTTCTTTTGCTCCGCTTTTCCGGTACACCGTGGGAACCTGTGGTCCTGTAAGTTTATTTCCTTATTAAAGCTGTATATATCTATATAATCTGTCTACATTCATTTGCGCCACCACACCCCACCTACCAAAGTTGTGGTTTGACACACTCTCATCCTCATTACAAGCATACTGTATAAGGCTCTCTCCTCTACCAAGTTCAGATGCAAGGTGGACTCAACACAATCTCCTACATCTGGAGTCCATTACTGAGTTCCAAGGGCCTCCTTTGTATGGATTCTTTAGGTGCTATAGATTAGAAGCTGGCAGGTTCTATCTGTTCCCACTGCTGGACCAAAAAGAAGACAGAATTCAACAGATTTGAGGGGTTATGAATGCCACAAAAATCAATAAGCACAGATGACAAAATGCACACAGGGTTTCATCCTCTCCCTCGTTACATGTTACATGATGTCATTGTACAATGCCATCTCTTCTCCTGCAGAATACAGCTCTGATACAGGATAAGAAAGCAAGGGCAATTTCAATACATCTCTTTTATCTCTCCAGTTGACTATGAAATGCTGGGCCTTTTAAAATGTTTTCTTAAAAAAAAAAAAAAACAGAGACCACTGGACTCTGGCTCTATGGAATACTGGGGGTGGAGTGAAACAGCAACACACACTTAAATCTTACCAATCCTTGGCACAAGCTTTAGAATTGCTAGTTCTGTTTTGAGCTTTACTAAGTTACATCCACATCATAAATATCCAGTTGATGTTCTTGGAATGAGTCAGTCTTAAGTAGACCAGAAGGGTGAAGGCTTCCCTTATGGTTATCAGCCTCAAGAACTATCAGTCAAGAAACCTGGTTCCCAGAAACCAGATAGAGGAGCTCATAGCAGCCCAACTTTACTGAACATGTCACAATTACTCCAAGAAGACTTCAACAGCTGCAGAGGTCCAGTACAGCACAGTTGAAGACATACTCTAGTTACGAGCACCCCAGTCTCTACCAGTCGTGGAGCAGCGCTCTCAGCTGACTCTGGAGGACCCTGCAGCCATTTCCATCCAAATCAGAATAGGACCACAAGCAGAAGCCTTGATTAACACAAACATCAACTTTCCCTTAAAGGAGAGCATCGTGAGTGGTCCAAACACCTTGCAGATAACAACTAGGGTACTTGGTTCATTTATTGAGTGAGTCTTTCTCTGGTACAATCAGCTGGTATGACTTGAGACCAGTTCCCAAAGCTTCTTTCCAGGCAGGAATCTTCTTAGCAGTCATCTTTTTCTTATTAAAGTACATAAACAGCTAACACAAGGTGGCAGCAGTAACAGAAAGTCAGCTGCAGAGTTTCAGAAAGCAAGCAGGGGCAGAGCAAGAGAGCCAAAGACAAACTGCAGTGCAGGCTCGACTAGCTGGAAGGATTCCAAGGAGATGGAAACCTTAAGAGCCAAGAATCCCAACATGCTAAGCTGTAACACTACCTGCAATCAAGATCCAAATGTCCAGACAGGATAGGTCTCAGTGCTGTAACACTAGCTTCTTTGGGAACTGAGGTCGCACCACACAGCCCACCCAGGAGTTATCGCTCTAGGAGGCGCTGCCTTCTGGTCTCTGTTCTTTCCACTCACTGCTATTGAAAACAAAGGACTACAGCCAAATTTTGGAGCCACTGGTGGTTAACCACAACTGCAAGCCTCCAACCTGTATGTTTAAAATCAAAAATCTCTAGTTCTAAAGCCTAGTTCAATAAGCCTTAGTTTTCAGGGCATATAGTCTACTGTCACTGCCCCCAGGCCTTGGGCACTCAAGAGCCAGGAATAGCTAACACTAATGAAGTCTCTCTACACTGCTCATTTCTATACAAGCGGAGCAAGAGGGCCTGGATCAGCTCACTGATAACTTACAAACACCGTATTTAACATTAGTAAAACTGTTGAGAATGAAAAAATGGGGATCGCTAGCTGGGGTGGGGGTAAATTTTTTATTATGCCCTTGTTATACAAAATACTCTTTTCTAAATGCTGGAGTTCATAATCTTAGTGTGTGCTCCACTCCCCCAGAAGTTATTTTCACTGAAGCTCCCTGAAGTCTCTTCAAGAGCTCAGCACATGCGAACAGCAATAAATACAGGTCTTTGAAGTTCCACAGTCCCTGTCTTTTCCAGATTCTTGACTCACTATCAATGGTGTGAAAAAACGACAACTCTGGGCAAAACTGCAGCTGCACTGACATGCAGTATTCAGATAATGGTGATAGAAAAAAGAAAAGAAAACGAAAACCCAAAGCATTACTGACTACAAGGCAGAGAAAAAACAGACTAACATTTGAGTAGCTCTTAGGTTGGTACTGGTTTTTTAACTCAATTTCTAAAATTAAATAAACTCTGTTGAGTACAGAGGAAAAGAACTCAAAGGTCTCTGTCCCCTCAAAGGTGGTTAGGGGCAGCAAATTTTAAAATAACTACTAGAAAAAAAAAGTCTTTTGACTTTCTAGCATTAGAGAAGTGACACAAAGCTCAGAGACTTGCTGGCTAGGCCCTCGGTGGCAGGCCTCTCTAAGTGGCCTATCACTCACTCCACTACCACCCTTCAGGATGGGTGGCCATGTGTGGACATCCTCCATCCTGCAGCTGCCTGTTAGTGGGCAAACTGCTGTGTCAGTTTCTTATAATAACTCACTAGTAATTCACTGAAAGAAATTCAAATGCACATGGCCTCTGGAATGAGATTTCCCAGAACCCTCCAATGATCTGTCAACAGTGGTTTCAATAAAAGAATGGATTATAGACGGATCTCTGTGAGACTGAAAAGGTCCCATATGAGAAAAGTCTTCCCACACGTGCTTACAGATTTCAGACTTCACACAGCATGACCATCAGTCATGTCAGGAACAGAAGATGGCTAGGCATGGCGGCTCAGGTCTGTGATCCTAGCACTCAGGAAGCTAAGGTCAGAGGATTTCAAGTTGAAGGCCAGCAAGGGCCACATAGGATTAAGAGGAACCTGTCTTAAAGAAAGGGGAGGAATGAAGCAGGCAAGATGGCTGAAGTGGAGCAGATGAAGAGGCAGACCTTTCCCTAGTTTACCTAGCACAGCATGGACCTAGACCCACTGCTGGACATATCCTATGAGCAGCTGATGCAGGTGTACAGTGACAGCCACAGGTAGCACCTGAAATGTAGCCTGTGGCAGAAGCAACACTCCCTACGCAAGGGCCTGAGAAAGGTCAAGAAGGAGGAGCCACCCATGGAGAAGCCTGAAGACCCGCCTGTGGGATTTGATCATCCTGCCAGAGAAGGTAGGCAGCATGGTGAGTGTATACAGCAGCAAGCCCTACAGCCAAGAGGAAATCAAGCCAGAGGTGATCGGACACTACCTGGGTGAGCTCTCCATCATCTACAAATCCATGAAGCAATGTCAGCCTACTATTGGTGCCACCCACTCCTCCCACTTCATCCTCCTCAGTCACAGCCAATAAAGTCTCATGCTTAGTTCTGGCGAGGGGGGGCAGGGGGAAGGAAGGAAAAAAGGAAAAAAAGGAAGGGGGGGAGGGAAGAAGAAGATGGGGGGAGGGACTAAAAGCAGCATTGATTCTGGGGAACGTTGAGAAAGCCAAAGGAAGGCTAAGCCTGAGGAATCTGGTCTCCATGGAAGCATAATCTTTGGCATACCACTTTCTAAACAGCAAACCTTCCCTTCATTGACCAAAGAAAGAAGAAACAAAAAAGAAAAGAAAAATCTTGATTTCCTGAGGCTTTTTTATACTGTGTCATTTGAACCTTCATCTTCATTCAAATAAAATCATCTATAACTTCTTTTTGTGTATAAGTCTTTCCACAGCTTTCAGTGCCCCCTTTAAAACGCTAGTACTTGGAAAGTCTGCATGCGGGGGTCTCGAGCCTTACATTGTACTTTGGTTTCTCTTCCATCCATCACTGGAAATCTACAGAATTTCATTTTCTTTTCTAATGCAAGGATTTGTGCATTTATCATCTACAAAAGTTACAATTTTTCTTCAGATTTACATAAATTCTAAAATGACATAGAAAGGTTATTCTCCAGATAATAAGTCCAACAAGAGGAGTATTATTTCAATCATTACTGTGCACCTGCTACCTAGTTCAGTGTTTGGCACACAGGAGCTCAATCAATGTTAATATTAATATGACACAGTTAATATTAACACATATTAAAATTAATTAATTTCATTTTATTTAATTAGAAAATATTTATTTCAAATACATAAAAATATTAATTAAAATCAATATTGGAGAGTTTGCAAAGATGACGTCAGGTTCACAGGGTTTGCCCTCCCATGCAGGAAAGAGACACTAAGGAAACACTGGGCAGATTTTCTAACTCTTAAATTCTAGAACACAGAAAGCAAAGCTCACCTGCTAAGAAAACTTCTTCCTTCATCCTTTCCTCTCTTAGAATCTCATACATCTTACTATCTGATTTAGGTACTATCCATCATACTTAAAAGTGTTACAAGTTTAAATGGGGGCAAACAAATGAAAGTTTTCAAAGCACTTATTTAATCAAAAACGACTAATAAATTAGCTTGTTCCAAAGCAGAAGTGTTGGAGACCACAGAGGTAAAACAAGGAAATTGTTGGTTAGCAGTTACATCCTCAACTTAGTTGGTGTACCCAGTTGGAAAACCCCTGGTTATGTAAGTTATGTAAGCTTCGGGGAGAGCTTATACTCAGCCTGCCTTTAATATGGCTATTTGCAAGGTTGGTTTCTTTCCAAGTGTTTGCACATCAGCAAGGTGTGGGTGATGCATTAGCTTGATTGGTTTCGTTGGCGATCCCTCTGGGCTGGCCACTATTTTATTCACTTTAATAAATAATGCACACAGGGATCCTCAGAATGGCTCAGGCACGCTGTAGTGTCTGCAGCCACCAGATGAAGCTGGTTTGGGCTTTGCAGCGCTTCAGCAGAAGTTAAACAAGCCATGCCTCAACACAGAACTCTTTACCATATCTATTTAACCTTATAAATGCCAGCAGTTCTATATTTAACTCTTATTTTTAAAAAAATCAAATTTTTAAAAAATAAAACTCATAAATCATGTTAATCAAGCAGTTGTGTAACTCAGAAAAAAATAAAAACTAAGAAAAGACATGAGTTGATCTATAGGAAACTGCTAGCAAAGAGTAATGAATACAGCTAGTCCTAGATAAATGTAAGTTTACATCCTTCTCATCCAAGAATTCTTATCCGCACCTGTCACCCAGTTCTTCAGTCCTATCTGTAATACACCCACACCATTTCATGAATTCTCCACCCTACTAAATGGCAGATAAAATAATCAGAAGTAGAAACTGTCATTGCAGTTCACTCAATGAATGTTATTAACAGCATTATAACCTAAGTGTCTACAAAATAAAGCACATTTCAGGACCAAATTAAAACCCTACAGGAACAAACATGGTTTCCATGGGAACATCATACATATTCAGTTCCACAAACCAAACTGGAAAACTCTTGTGGAGCATAGTCTGATTCTAAACTAGAGTACCTGCATTCTAGAAAACATATAGGTAAACAAAATTCTGAGAATTAAGTCATATATTTTAACTTCCTTATCTGTGGTTTAAAGTAAAATAAGCATTTAGCTTCTTCTTGACACTGATATAGTTCTTTTATCCAATTAAAATGTTATGTATTTCTAATTTCTGACTTAAATTTTCATAATTCATTTGTAGTGCAAAATTAAAGAACCTTATACTAATGAAATAAACATGCTTTAGCACTACTGAAATGACTCAATACCTAGAGCTTGTCACATAAGCCTGAAGATATAGGCAGGGTTCTTCAGTACCACCCAAATGGAATGATGTAGTGACCTGGGCCTGTAACTCAGTACTGGGAAGGTGGAGCCAGGAGAACCCATGCCATAGCCAGCTAGACAGCCTAAGCAATCAGTCAGTGAAGTCCAGGTTCAAGGAAGAGACCTATCTCATAATATTAAATAGAAGTTGAAGAAGATAACTCAACATTAAATATCTGGCCCTCACACATATGTACACACAGAAAGAATAATGAATTTGTTAGTTAATTAAACATCCTTGTCCTAGCTTTATTTCCTATTGCTTTGAGAAAACATCCTGTCAAAAGCAACTTAAAATAAAAGAGGGTTTACTGTTTCAGCTCACAGTTCCAGGTGAAGTCCACCATAGTAGGCAAGTCAAAGCAGCAGGCCTATAAAGCAGGTAGGTGCTCACATCCATGGTCAAAGCAGACATGGAATGGATGCATGCATGCTCACACTTGGCTCACTTTTTCCATTCACATGCAGTCCAGGACCCAAACACAGGGAATGCTGTCACCCATAATGGATGGGTCTTTCCTGTCTCAAAGTAATCCAGACACTCCCCACAGACAGGCCCACAGGTCAGGCTGATATAGACAGTCCTTCACTGAGACTCATTCCAGGTGATTGCAGATTATATAAAGTTGAAATCAAAACTAAACAATTCAATGTTCAGAGTAGAATTTTCAAACTAAAGTGTCTCATCATTCCTAAATGTTATAATGTAAAAACAATTCTTTAAAGCAAATCCAGTTTTTTGTTGTTGTTGTTGTTGTTATTGTTGTTCTATTGATTACAGAATGAATACCCTATGGCAATGATCCTCAACCTTGCTAATGCTGCCACACTTTACTGCAGTGCCTCATGCTGTGGTGACTCCCAACCATAAAATTATTTTCATTGCTACCTCATAACTGTAATTCTAGTACTGTCCATAAACTGTAATGTGAATATCTGATATGTGACCCCCAAAGGAGCCATAACCTACAGGTTGAGAACCACTGTCCTAGAGACTACAAACCCCCTCTTCTGCTTCGGGGAATATCCCAGCATGCACAATTCAGCATATTTCTCCCCTACCCAGTGAGTCATATTATAATCTCTCCTGAAGAAGGAAAATCAGAAAGGTTCCTAGAAAAGGCCTCTTCCACTCTTCCAAACTCTTCCTTCATTTTGTTGTTTGTGGGGCAGGGTGTGGGGAATTGAACCTAGGGCCTTACACATAACAGATCAGTTTTCTAATCACTAAATTACATCTTCAGTTCTTTTTAATATTTTAAAGCTTTACTTATTTTATGTGCATGGGTATTTTATCTGCATGTATGTAACACATGTGAACTTGGTGCCTTCAGCAACCCAAAAATGAAGTTGGATCCACTAGAACTGAAGTTAGGAGATGCCATGGAGTGGGGGTGTTGAGAATTGAAGCTAGGTTCCCTGGAAAAGCAGCAGTGCTCTGAACCAGTGAGTCATCACTGGAACGCCTCTTTTCAGTGTTTCAGACAAGGTCTCACTCAGTTGTCCATGCTGATCTTCAACTCACTCTGTAGCCCCAGCAGGCCTTCTGCTCCATAGTCTCACTTCCTCACCAGCTGGCACTATGGGATCATGCCACAAGACCTGTCCCCTCCTCTTTTTGCACTTTTTTCTCTTAGCAGTCAACAATCTGTTCTTGGCCAATTCTTCATTATGATAAACATTTCTTACTCAAATTTTTGTGTTTTCCTTATGTCCTGGTTAGACCTTAACTAGAAAATGTTCCTTAATTTCTTTATGCTAATAATATATTGCTACATTTTCTAAGAAAGTAAATCTCAAGAGAATTAGGAAGGTAAAATTTAACCTTAGAAAATAAATGCTATGGGGAGGGGGGAATCTAAGAAGGTGAAATTTAACTAAGTATGTTAAGTACTCTCCTACAGTATTTCCTGGGCACTTAATTGACAACATACAAGAAGTGCATTTTATTAAGGAACAGGTAATTCAGTCATTGACAAATATTGACTGAGCTCAACCTGCAGACCCTGTCCCTTCACTGGAGATAGCAGTGATGCCCAATTGTTCAAACTCTCTAGTGGCACTGGTTAGCTTCTCTGGCAAACGGCTGCCATCCTAAAGCTATCTATACCATCCATCAAGCATCATGAGTCATCTCTCTAAGGGAAAAAAAGGCAATTCCAAGAGTTTTCAGAGCTCTGCCAGAAACCAAGGGAAGGGAAAGGACTAAAGGTTTGTTTGTTATTCTGCCACAATTCTCGTAGAGCCACCTGGAGTGACAGGAGCAACAGATCATTTCATGTTTCTTTGTCCTTGCTATTTTCAAGTTAGAAGCTTCTCTTTAACTGCTCAAGTATGTCTGAATCTTGAATTCACCACTTCATCCCCTTCCTGTAGTCCATTCTTCCTTCATCCTCCCTTAGCCTTTGGCTACTCATAACACAGGTTCAATAGAATATAAGCTTATGCATGAGTAATTTTGGGGGGGTGTTCACGGCAACCTTTCAGGGGGTTTTGGTCCAGTAAACTATATTAGTCTGGGAGAAATCCACAGGTTCTCATCCTCTGTGGAAACAAAAGAAGAACCTCTTTTACAAAGCAACATATCCTTAAACCCAAATTCTGAAGTCAAGATACCTTTATAATATACATGCTGGTTTAGCTTAGTAGCCCATACAATGAAATGTCTCTCTGTACTTAGTTCCTTCATAGTCAAAAAAAAGTCAAAGAAAACACAATAATATACATAATCCAGACTCTCTGTAAATTTTCCATCTTTACATGGTTTATTTTTCTTTATTCCTTTTAATCTATGACTTTCTTTATGCTGTCTCTTTAAAGACTTTTTTTAAAACGATTTGCTTCTTTCCCAACTCTCTATACCCTTTTTCTTCTCTCCCCCAAGTCTACATACAATTATCCAACACTGTGACCCATTTAGAGGTCTTTTTTTATCTGGATTTGTCTTTATTGCATATCTGTAATTATTTTCTGACCAAAAGCACTTCTTAAAATGTTAAGCACTTAAGAATCTAAGCTGCAGCATTGGTAAGGTATTTACGATACTTCCTACTTGCTCTGTACAGTCCAACACGGCACAGG